>NC_141828.1:7364787-7557287 GCF_982586985.1 Callionymus lyra
ACACACACACACACACACATGTAGCCGTGAACAGTAAAGACTCATCTTAAATTCTAATCCACCCCCTCAGGCAGCTGCTCACACACTTTTAGGAAAGTAAATATTACACTATTTTGACTTAAATGTTTTTCTATTTCACTTCCTGGTTGGTTACAGGAAACAAGTTTATTTTGTTTGTCAATAAAGGAGGGAACTGACCGCTGCCACCGACAGATCACATCCCACTGTGTACCCCCCTTCCGTCCCCCCTGACGGGTGCTGAACCCATGAGATCCTTCGCTGGTGACCAGGACCTGAGGAAAGTCTGGGCCTCTGTGCTGAAGCTGCTGCCCCCGCGACCCGATCCTGGGTAAAACAGAGGAAGAGATTCTGGGTAAGTCGCCTCGTTTTGTGGCCAAATTCTACCTGGAAATAGTCGCGAAGATCCATTTAAAAAAAAAAAAACCACTCGGCATCATGGGAGATGGGATCTTGTGAGCATGAAAGTCACGTTGGAAAAAGTTTTAATTCCAAGACAAGTTGTTGAAGTGTAACAAGGAGATGCAAACATCAGTCGGAGGTCAAGCCTTCACTGACTGTAGTTTCTAGTCGACTGGTAAGGTAAGGTAAGGTAAAACTTTATTGATGATGAATGAAGAATCTCCGGATGATAACGTAGAGCGAGTAATGAAGAGTCGCTGCAGCCGAACATCTGTACCAGTGAGCCGTGGATCTGTGACTAGAACACAACAAATGAAGATGCAAAAATATGTTAAAAATGTGTTTTTCTCAGATTTTCTTACATAATCCATGTCAAGGAAATGTTTTGTTTTTTAACTACTGGAATAAACATTCAAATTATATCGAACACATCTCCCAATTATATCAGTTTTTCTTTTCAAAAATGAATAAAGGCGATTATGCTCCGATCCAAACAGAGTTTTAAACTGTTTAACAGGTTTTTAAAGAACTAAAAAAAAGCTTTTTAATCAAAAGAAGGTCGTATTTATCAAGACCAGAGGCTGTTTTGGTAAAAATTAAAAAATCAATCTTCAAAGTAACATGTTAACATAGGAACCCCTTCATTGTGATCACATCCCAAATTCCAAATTATTGCTGCTGTTGTTTTCACGTAAACTTCCTCCCATCCTCAAATATATTTTTTGCTTGAGGATCTTCCAAAGGCTTCAAATAGGGTTGAGTTCAGGGGCCGGTGGGGGCCACACATGACCTCCTCTCCTCTATTGACGACCACAGCCAGAGATGCGTGAGATGTTCTTCGCAGCATGAAGAAGACTTTGCTACAGAAGGAACAATTATTCTATTTGAGCCATCAAGGAAAGTGTACAGTCCTGAACTCAGTATAGGTCAGAGGTCATTCTCACACCTTCAGGGACCTTAAAGTCGACCTGCTCTATTTTTTAAAATTCAAATTGAACAATTTCTCTCTCTCTCATTTCTATGCCGCTTAATCCCTTATGAGGGTCTTGGGATGAGCTGGAGCCTATCCCAGCTACTCTGGGCGAGGGGCGGGGGACACCCTGGACAGGATGCCAGTCTATCACAGGGAGCACAAAGAAAGACAACCATTTCACACACACACTCATACTTACGGGCAGTTTCCCCAAGTTACCAATCGACCTCTGTACATTTTTGGACTGTGGGAGGAAACCGGAGTGCTCAGAGTAAACCCACGCAACAGAAAGGTCACTAGTTGGCTCCCTCCCGACCTGGAAGTGAACCGTCAACCTTGACACTAACCACTGCACCACAGTGCCCCAGAAATTACAATTTTTAACCTGTTTAACCTATTTTTTCAATTTTTCAGTCGACTTAGAAATAGAAAAATGTAATTTGGATGTAAGACAATCAGGGAAAATATCTTTTGCATTTAAAGTTAGAACTCAGTGTAATTGTTTTGTTTTATAATCTATTTCCGCTCAACAAGGATTCAACTACAAGTGTCTAGTTAAGTTTCTTCTGAACCGTTTTCAAGACAAAACTTTCAGGATCCACGAATCAGTTCACATGATCCCGGATGTTCCTCAAATGCAGCAGTTAAAGTGTTTGCAGTTTTCTGACGGAGCTAATGTGGAGTCACACTGAGAATCTTCTCACCCTTCTGGGAGCGAAAACAAGGATTGGTGAAATCTAGTACTCAGAGAGTAGCAGAGGCTGGAGTTATTTTAGATAATAAGACGAGAATCAAAATGTCACGTTTCCCTTTTATTGCTGTTTTATTTTGTATAGTTACTTTTTTGTTTGTACTTTTACTGTTTTCTCACTTTTCTCCACACGTGACCAATATGGCTTAATATATAAAGTCCGTCTACATTGAGCAGTGTGTGAAAATGTAGTGCACTATGAGCACTCAAACGGCCAGAAAATTGAGTGTGGATCGATGGACACTTTCCACCCTTAATGTCCTCCATCTTAGTGACGTAGATGAAGCTAAACTGAAGCTAAACTGAAGCTAAACTGAAGCTAAACTGAAGCTAAACTGAAGCTAAACTGAAGCTAAACTGAAGCTAAACTGAAGCTACGACACGTCTTCGGAGCAGATACTGACGTAAATGTCTTGAGAAAACACTCATTTTACCACAAAACAACACAACAGCAGTAATAACACAATGAAACACAACTTAATGACTCGTTTCAATTGGAGAAAAGTGTTGTCAAGTGTCAGTGATAGTGTTTCAACGACTGGTTACAATCAGTGTTAAAAAGTAGTAGAAGAAGAAGCTGTCGAGTCATTTCCTGTAAGTGTGTAGCAGCAGAGTTTGATTTGAGACAGAACTACACTGTTGAAATATGAGCACTGGGAAAGTAAGTGCATGGTCTTACAGTGTACTGTAAAGCAGTGCACTTAGAGAAGTGCGCGATTTGAGACACAGCAATCGTCTTTATTTCTTCCTGGTTGTTTGGTGTTTTACTCAAGATTTTGCCTGACTCCCTCAGTGCTTTAGTATTTTGGTATAGTGTTGTCTGGTGTATGTGTGAGAGTGGAATCTTAGTTTTAAGATAAGATGTTTCCGTGCCAGGAACTGGACTGAAGAGTAAAACCACCTCTGACTTTGAGGGAAATTCATTTGTACAAAGAGTTTCAGTCTAGAGTAAGATCATTCACGGCTGGTGACAGTGGGATGGAGATGTATCAGCCTCACCTCTTGGAGCCTCAGAAAGGATTCAGACAGAGAACTAGGAACTCTGCTAGTCTTTCTCAGTTGTTTACAACTAATATTTGTGTCTTTGAACCAAGATCTCATCATGGTTTAAAGTATTAAGTCAGATTCTTAACCCGACAATATGGTGTGTATCCCCCGCCACATTTGGCTCCCGGTTCCTGAGCTTGACACAGAAGAAGTGAACCACTGGTGTGAGACCTTTGGAATAGTAGAAATTATGTTAGTAATAATTATTTGTGAAACGTCTTTTTAGACCAGAGTCACAAAAAGCTTGAACAATAAAAAACAATACACAGTTAAACATATATATTTTAAAAGGTTGAAGGAGTCAGTAGATGATCAAACACAGAGATGGTTCCAAAGCTTAGGAGCAACAGCCTGGAAGGATTTCTCTCCTCTGGTCCTGAACCGTGTTCAGGAACCATCAGTAGATTCTGATCCACAGACCTCAGAGCCAGAGCTGGGGTGTAAGTCTGGATCAGATCACTGATGGAAGGTCTGACCATGAATAGATCTGAAAGTAAGAACCAGAATTTTAAAATTGATCCTGAAAGAAACGGGCAGCCAGTGAAGAGTTTGAAGGATCGGAGAAATGTGAGTTCTTCTACTGGAGCGGCTCTGAATTATTACTGCAGAGTTTTGTATTAACTACAGGCGAGACAGATCCTTGTTTAGACACCAACATAAACTGTCACAATAGTCTAAACGAGAAGACACAAGCACATGGATTATAAGCTCCAGATCGTGTTGTGACACCATTTTCCTGAGTTTAGAGACTTTTCTCAGTTGAAGGAAACAGTTTTTGGTCAGTTTTTCGCAGTGTTGAACTAGAGACACACGTCTAAAAAGCAAGACTGAGACACACAATAATCAACTTCTAAGGTTCGAAAATCAACGTTCAAGTGTAACCAAGATACTATTTTTATTTTTATTGGCTCACAGGACTATAAACTATAAATATACACACTATAATATTGGAGAGAATTCAAAAACAGTTCCAAGCTGTGGTTAAAAAAAAGTTCAGATATTAAGATGGTTTCTTCATCTGCGTCTTAAACCTGACTTGACATTGGAAGAGTTGTTGGTGCACATGTTGTAAAGTGGATCAAACCCGTTGGTTCCACAACCACCCCCGAGTCAGAGACCCTGGTTCTCAGGTCGCCATCTCTCCGCAGACTCAACTAATTCCTGTGACGCCTCACAATGGCAGGTGCATTTATCCTGTCAATTAGAGCGAGAGGGAAACAGTTGGTCGGTAAATGAAAGAGGAAGCGCTCCTCGACTTCTCTCTCTTCATCTGTCTTTTGTTCCCTCCCTTCCACTCTGGCGGCCTCTTTTTTTTTCTTCTTCTTCTTCTTCTTCTTCTTCTTCTCTTGGCCCGGGCTCAACTGACTGGCGCGGGGCCAGAGCCCGCCGAGTGACTTTGGGTGCGACTGCCAGCGCCAGCGAAGCCCACGCGGCGCGATCCTGGCCGAGCCCTGTCCTCGCTTGCCAGCGCCGGGCGGGGGCATCGAGGCTGGAGGGTGGCGCTGCTGTCGCCTCTGACCGGGCGCCCACCGGAGGGAGCTCCGGGCGAGGGTGTTAATGCTTTCAGATCTGGTTAAGAGCAGGGTGACAGCTCTGTTACCTGTGAAGGGTGTGTGTGTGTGTGTGTGTGTGTGTGTGTGTGGGTGTGTGTGTGTGTGTGTGTGGGCGGGCGGGGGGGCATCTGCTTCCCTTCCAACACCTTCAACACAACACACACCTCCGCCCGGCGTCGCCGCTACACACTCTTCAAAGTCACATGCTAACACAAACAAACCATATGCTTCAATCTATTTAGCGGCGATATTTAATGAGCAAAAGAAACGAGCTGATCGTTGAAAGTGAAAAATCTTCTCCCAGGTAGAGATTTTGGACTTCAGTGGTTCTGTCTCTCTGTCACTCTGACATCAGAACTCTTTGAATGTGGAATCAGAGAACAGATGGTACGTTGGACCGACGGGTCCGGCGAGAAGATTTTAAACATTCTATATACGTTTACGCCTCTTTGACAGAACTGATAATAAACTTTTAGAAACCCATAGGATTCGAGATTAGTGACCAAAAACTTTAAAATGACACTCAAAAACAAACACATTCTGCTTTGGAACGATCTTCTCTCTCTTTGCGCTTGATGGATCTACTGACTCCTTTAAGAAACATCTTAAGACGTTTCTATTTGTTCAGGCTTTTCCTTGAATTTCTCGAACTCCTGTGTTGTTCTCGGTGTTGTCTTGATCTTTGAAGTATGTACTGTTTTGAGTATTGTTTTGATTGTTAAAGCGCTTTGTGACCCTGGTCTCGAAAAGCGCTATATAAATAAATATTACTTACTTACTTACTTACTTACTTACATTCCTGCAGGACCTGTGAGGATATTGACTTTAAAGTAAGATAAGTGGCAGCAGAAGATTTCATGTTTAACTTCAGAAGTGGAAACACTAAACAAAACATGTACTGAGCGCATGTCAACTAGTCTCATTCCTTCGTTTCTACAAGAGCGTCACAGTGCCACCTACAGACCTGGCATGTGCATCACACCCTTAAACAAGCAGACTTGAATAGATGTCAGAGTAAGAACCAGAATTTTAAAGTTGATCCTGAAAGAAACTGGCAGCCAGTGAAGAGTTGTAAGGATCGGGGGAAATGTGAGTTCTTCTACTAGAGCGGCTCAGAATTCTTGCTGAAGATTTTTGTATCAACTGCAGGCGAGACGGATCCTTCTTGTAGAAATAACAAAATAAACTGTTAAAATAGTCTAAACGAGACACACACACATGGATTACAAGCTCCAGATCGTGTTGCGACATCATTTTCCTAAGTTTAGAGAATCTTCTCAGTTGAAGGAAACAGATATTAAGATAGTTTCTTCATCTGCGTTCAAGTGCTTCACTTGGATTCTTGGGAACTTCTCACTCATTTTTTTGTATCCCTCTAAAAAGAAGGCTGTCAAACTCAATCATGTAAGGTTTTGAGTCACTGGCCACACAAAAAAAAGCAAGAGAAAAATAGAAGCAGCAATTCTGCAGCGCCTAACAATGGTCGACATCCATAATCTTATCTTCAACACGTCATCATAGTTCATCATATCAACATGTACATGAATCTTCTTTCATGTTAACCATTGGGCCGCAACATAAAATGGTCATAACGAGAGTCAAAGCTCCAGAAAACACACGTAAACCTCAACTCAACACCGTCGTCCGACGTCTTCCCCCCGAAATCGCCAGCATTTCAAAGGTCACTTTGTTTCGTCGTAACGGGCTATTGTAGTCGAGAGCAGTGCGTCGGCGGAACAGGGAGATAAATAAGTGATGAAATGTGAAATGAATAAATACATGAAGGACTGCGGCGACGCCGCCGCGTGACAGCTCAGACGTGGAATTAGAAGCCAAAGTGGTGCTGAAGCTCGGGTTATTGGGCTCCTGCCCCCCCGTTAACGAGCCGTGAGATTGAGTTTGACACGCGGAAGAACAGGTGCTCGTTTATTTTCCTTAATAACGGGACGGCGGGCGCCAGTGAGCGGACGCTCACCTACGCCCGACAATCGCGGCGGCGATCATGATTTCGGCGGCGTTTTTTTTTATTCTATCGCTCCATCCGACTCGATGAACTCTCTCAGATATTGTCGGACACCTTCCGGGCGCCATGGCGGCATTTTTTAGCGGTCGCAGGTGTTGAAGCACGAGCAATAACAAGAGCTGAGTAATTACCAAAGCCATATCTATAACAGCCCTAAACCCCCAACGTGTGCTCAGCGCGCCCCCCCAACACATCCCCCCCGTCCTCCGCCCGCCTCGTCCCCGCCGCCACCCAGCGCTCGCACAGCTAAATCATGGATCTGGGCGCCGGTCCAGGGTTCTGGCTCCTACTGCCCAGTTTGTGGCGAGAAGGGAAATAAAGCCAGACGGGCCCCTCGGGGACACGCTAATGTCTGCGTTAATTGTGAGTTATGGGGAAACATGGCAAAAGCTCAGGGGTCAGGCCTGTCAACAATCACACTTTTCAGGTGGAATTAAGGCTGAATTCCTTCTGTTTATCCGCCATTACGGCGGGAAGACGGCGAGGAAATTAACGCTCGCTCCGGATGATCGTCTCACCGGCGCCTCCCCGATGCTTCATTTTCCTCCGCTCGTCCCGATCCTCCTGTTGGCGAAGTCACCCTCATGGTTGAAGTGGACCCGAATTTGAAAATTACTTCTACTTTTATTTCGGCAGCTTTGGGAAATATCCGGGTTTTTGATAATACCTCGGATCTAAGGGGCCAGAGCCGGGCTGTTATTAATTTAATGAGAAAAAGCAAACTTCCTGGCTCAAAGGTGGAACGACAGCAATAACGCGTCTCGTGATGGGCCGTCTCTTTCCAGTCCGGCGTCGGCGTCGCAGCCACTCATTAGAAGCCGGTGTTTCTAGCAGCTCGCGGCGCCAGAATGTGTCGACGTTACGACTTCCGTGTCAGACGCGTCGGGATGAAAGAAGGCTCAGAAGCCAATAAGTGAGCGACGTCGCCGCTGAAAATATAATCCAGACGGAGATGATATCAGAGGTCGACAGATTTATGACTCACTCTGACTCGACTTCTTATAGCCTCGTGAAGAACTGACTCATCGCTTGATTCTTGTGATGATACTGTCATGAAAGGTTTAACAAAGGAGACAATGCTTTAACAATTTTTTATTGATCAAATAGAAATTACTTACTACGAAAGCCGATACTAAAACAACACTATTAAAAAAAGCCCAACAGATAGTTGATTCATTTCCAAAATCCAAATCTCAAAACAAACACAAACAAGGACATCCAGGCAAGGGGTGGTGGTCGATGCACGAACCACTGAAAGGGGAAAAAAAAAGAGAAAATCCATGAATCCAAGTAATAATAACCAAAAAAACTATAACAAAAATGATTAGGAAAAAAAGCGAGAGTCGGAAAAAAAAAATTCAATTCACAATTCAAAGGTTTAAGCAACTAAAAAGGGAGGGAGGGAGAGTCGACGTCATACTGTGAATGAGCCGACGCCGGTCTATGGAAAGTCCAGCGTATGTGTTTGTATATATATATATATATAAGGCCGTATGATTTGGTGAATCTTCGGCAGTTATACGTCTTCCAATCAAGATGTTTTTTTTGGAGTCATATGAATTTGCGTAATTTATGCCCGTACCACCCTTTGTAGTTTCGGCAAGGTCATGGAGGTCAATCAATTTTGTATGACCTTATGAATCACAGGAACATCAATTTTAACATAACGGTGTTGACTGACTCATAAACAAACTAATCCTTGTTGAACCTTTCCCACTAGACCACTGGTGCCATTAGCTTAGCTGTATTCTTAGTTCTAGTTTTAATCTGAATAGAGCTAACGAAGTGAAATTCCTTCAAAATACCAGATGAACACCAATATTATTTGTTCCTTGTACATTTAAAAAAAAAAGTTTCTTGAAAGTGTCATCAAAACACAATATGAACTTTTTTCGTAAAGAGACAAGCGACGACAACACCTTTGAAACATGTTTATGCAGAAATAAAATACGATGATCCATCAATAAAGTCTGGAACATCTGCTCCGTTCTCTCTGAACTCGATCAGAACCCGAGACCTTCGTTAATCGAGACCCTCCTTAACCCCAGAGATGCAAAGACATACATATTCATTTTCAATGCTTTCAAAGGTCTTTGAAGAACTTAGAGAAGCATGTTGCTAATAGTTAGCATCTCCATCTTTGATGGGTCGACCTGTCCCGTCAGCTTCTTTCCCAGTCGTCTCTGTTGTCTTGATGTGCGTGAAGAAGACGACGTTTTTTCCGTCGGAGACTGTTTGCGTCTCCAGGTGTCCACCAGCTCGGTCGTTGAAGACTTTTTAAAATGCACCATTTGGTGTCTTCGCAGAGGGAAAACTGCAAACTCTGTCATAATGTATACGGCGACGAGAGACAATTAGCAGCAGAGAATCTATAACTTCAAGTCTAATGAAGCGCCGCAGACAGAGCTCGGCCGACCCCCGCGACCCCCACATGAAACGGGACGCAGTCGGCGGAATGTCTACAAAGCGGCGTCCCCGTGTCTTTGAAGTGACGCGGAAAAACCCGCCATCTGGTGTGATCGGAGCCTTCTCGCTTTGACGACGGTAGCAGGGCTGGAGACGCTCCCTTCTGGTCCTGATCCCCCGAACGAGAGTCCACAGTCAAAGTCCTGGTTCCTGCCCCAAACACACGAACAAAAGCAGGACAACACTGACTTATTTCCCAAGATTCATTTAGTTATATATGGAGGATCTTCTCAACTCACACATCGAACCATCTTCCATCAATCAGAGGTAGAACCAAAAGAATCTGTCCATCTCAACTCAAAACTGAAGTCTTCATCAGTGACAAAGACACTCGTCATTACAATGTTGTGCTTCCGTGGATCAGAACCATCACTCGGACCAAATATTTGTTAGACTCGTATCAGATATTTTGAGGTAGGAAAGTCAGATCTGATGGATATACTTGAAGCAGCAATACTATTTATTTTCATTTTTTGGTCCCTGGCATGTGTTCATGCTTGAACTGAACTATACTGCAAGTACTACTGCATGTACCTTTGTTTACAAAACTCAAGAAAGGTTCTTGTTGAGTGTTTACGATTTTGTTGGTCGCTCTCTGGTCGGGATTCCACGACTGTTTGATAATAAATGATGAATAAACAATTATAAAATATTATAAACATACTGTATAGAAAGCTATGAAATGTAAATGAAATGAACAAAAATGTATGGTGCGGCAAATTTAATAAATTATGACACACAATAGTATATATATTCATTTAATATACTTTCTATTTGAATACAAATCATAAAACAATTTATTTAATATTTTCAACTTTCTTCAAAATGTATTTTGACAAAAATAAGTTACAATTCTGAGTCAAATATAATATTTAAACTTATAAAAAAATTATATGCATTAATATATTTTCTCTTAAAAAATTCCTAACCAAAAGTTTGAATAAGAAGAAAAATGAAAACATAAATCAATTTTAAATTACATTACAAAAAAGGAGAACATATAGTTACTGCTGGTTAAAGAAATAAATTAATAATTGAAGATAATTTTAAATAAAATTATCTTCATTAAATGTAACTTATTTTACATGTAAGCTATTTTGAGGTGATCCCAGCTTTATGGGACGAGAGGGAGTGGAGGGATCGTATATAGAAATGATTCATGTTCAAAGTCACAACTAAGTGTCTTGCATAGGCCTTCAGTTCTGTTTGTTTGAATGAATCCACCTCAATAACTACTTCAAGGTTATTTATACACCACGTGAACCGGACCCTGTACTGTTAGAGGTCTTTAAGACGTTTAGAACGTCATGAAATGACATCAGCACATCACTGAAAATATCACTCCGACCACCAGTCTGTGTGGTTTCCATGGCAACAATACACACTTCTTGCGCTGAAAGTTAGTGAAGAAAACACAAACACTAGAGAAACAACCACAGCCAGCGTTCGATCGGCAGCTTCATCACGTTGAGATCATATCAATGATCGACACAACAATATTGCAGCCCCGGACCAGCAGCACCGAACCACCAGCGTTTGACTCCCGGGGATGAGAACCCGGTGGAGTCAACCGTCCCCCCAGAGTGACATATTGACAACTTAAAGAAACCATTATGCAGAAAGTCAGTGTAAAGAGCTGTTGCATCACAGACAGAAACTTGCATGGCCTGAATAAATGCCTTTTGTGAGGAAATAAAACCTTCACAAGTCTGTTTCCTCTGCAGCTACAGCTGCGACACACAAAAGCATCACTTATAACCTCATAGAAGCGCAACATTATTGCGGAAAAATTGCATTTACTCACATAATTCATGGACTGGTGATAAATCATTTGACGCTTGTGCCTCGGAGTTAGTCATAACTTTCTTAAGCATGTCCAGCATTTCTTGAAATGTCCTTCTTGAAAATGGCTTCGATGGTAAATCTGAAACCAAGTTAATTTCTCCTCCTCCTTCAGCCACTGTGGGTTTTGAATAAACACACGTACACTATATTTCTGTTCGTCAGTACAATTGACACCTAAAAGTCAAAATAAATTCAGTCAGAGCTACATCCTGGTGTTCCAGACCTTCCCTCTCGTTTCCAGGGACATTCCTGAGACAGATTCCTTCTGCAGTTGGACCCAGGTCTGCCCCATGGTCTCCTCCCGCCACTTAAACAGTCGCTTATGCTGTGTCTCAAATCGCACTTAAAAAATACTTGCGTACTCAAAGTTAGTATTTTTAGTGTGTAAGTGCGTCTCAATTCTTAGTATGCGAAATTTAGTGCGCCATGCACACTAAATTGTCACTAAAACGCCCACAAAACTGAGTATCTACCCTAAACGTCTCCATCTTAGTGACGTTGTAAACGGAAGTTACGTCATATATATATATACTGTATATATACAGTATATACATATACTTACAGGTGTATTTTCAGCAGCAGTAGGAGGATGACACGTCTTCGCTGCTGATACCAGCTTAAATATCTTACGAATATTTTGATTCTCATATTTTTTCCGCTGATTTCCACTTGCTCCAACCATCGTTAAATAGAAGTAGAAGAAGAAGCTGTCGCGTCATTTCCTGTTAGTGTGTAGCAGCAGAGTTTGATTTGAGACATACTATCTGTGGAGAATTTACGTACTAGTTAGTATGCACACTATCCTGATGCATACTAACTTCTAGTATACTAAGAGAAGTATGTGATTTGAGACACAGCATTGGACGCGAACATGCAGTCACCTCTCATCACTACAGAGACGCTTCCTGCTGGTGGCGCTCCTGAGTGACTCCACACACACACACACACACACATGTGCTTCATCTTGCAGCACCACGAGCCTGACTCTCAGTTTTGATGGACTGTGTTCATATCCTGGTGGTTCCGCTGCCTCCTCGGTCGCCCGCTGAGTGTGATTGCGGGCGAGAGAGTCTGTGGACGACTTCCAGCCGAACATCACCAGAAGGGAGTGAGCTCGGCGCTAACACGCCAACAAAGGCTGCGTCTGCATCGACACAACGCTTCGGCGGCGAGCGTGGTGTGGCGCGCGTCACGTACGCCGGCGGTCACAGGTGAGTGTCATGTGTGATGATCATTATTGCCATACACCTGCTCCGCTCTCGCAATTAACTTTGCAGATGCAAATGAGCTTTATTGCATCACCGAGGCCGAGCCTCCTCCCCGACAGACTAGACGATGTTCATCTGCTGGATCTAATTAAGGTAATGAGAGAGGGAGGGATGGACGGAGGAGGAGGGGGGGGGGGGGAGGAAGAGATGGATGATGTGAGGAAGAAAACAGGTGAAACAAGGAGGGAGAGTAAATGTGAAGGTTTCAACGTTCGCCATGGTCGATATCAATCAATCAATTAAAGGAAGAATCTGTAGAGTCAAACCATCCATCTTCATGTCAGTGTCCATCACCACCCGGTACACTGCTGCAACCACAAGTCTTAATGTGTCCATCACCTCCCGGTACACTGCTGCAACCACGAGTCTCACTGTGTCCATCACCACCCGGTACACTGCTGCAACCACGAGTCTCACAGTGTGTATCACCACCTGGTACACTGCTGCAACCACGAGTCTCACTGTGTCCATCACCACCTGGTACACTGCTGCAACCACGAGTCTCACTGTGTCCATCACCACCCGGTACACTGCTGCAACCACGAGTCTCACTGTGTCCATCACCACCCAGTACACTGCTGCAACCACGAGTCTCACTGTGTGCATCACCACCCGGTACACTGCTGCAACCACGAGTCTCACTGTGTCCATCACCACCCGGTACACTGCTGCAACCACGAGTCTCACTGTGTCCATCACCACCCGGTACACTGCTGCAACCACGAGTCTCACTGTGTGCATCACCACCCGGTACACTGCTGCAACCACGAGTCTCACTGTGTCCATCCCCACCCGGTACACTGCTGCAACCACGAGTCTCACCGTGTCCATCACCACCCGGTACACTGCTGCAACCACGAGTCTCACCGTGTCCATCACCACCCGGTACACTGCTGCAACCACGAGTCTCACCGTGTCCATCACCACCCGGTACACTGCTGCAACCACGAGTCTCACCGTGTCCATCACCACCCGGTACACTGCTGCAACCACGAGTCTCACTGTGTGCATCACCACCCGGTACACTGCTGCAACCACGAGTCTCACTGTGTCCATCCCCACCCGGTACACTGCTGCAACCACGAGTCTCACTGTGTGCATCACCACCTGGTACACTGCTGCAACCACGAGTCTCACTGTGTGCATCACCACCCGGTACACTGCTGCAACCGCAAGTCTCACTGTGTCCATCACCACCCGGTACACTGCTGCAACCACGAGTCTCACTGTGTCCATCACCACCCGGTACACTGCTGCAACCACGAGTCTCACTGTGTCCATCCCCACCCGGTACACTGCTGCAACCACGAGTCTCACTGTGTGCATCACCACCTGGTACACTGCTGCAACCACGAGTCTCACTGTGTGCATCACCACCCGGTACACTGCTGCAACCGCAAGTCTCACTGTGTCCATCACCACCCGGTACACTGCTGCAACCGCAAGTCTCACTGTGTCCATCACCACCCGGTACACTGGTGCAATCATGAGTCTCACTGTGTCCATCACCACCCGGTACACTGCTGCAACCACGAGTCTCACTGTTTCCATCACCACCCGGTACACTGCTGCAACCACGAGTCTCACTGTTTCCATCACCACCCGGTACACTGCTGCAATCATGAGTCTCACTGTGTCCATCACCACCCGGTACACTGCTGCAACCACGAGTCTCACTGTTTCCATCACCACCCGGTACACTGCTGCAACCACAAGTCTCACTGTGTCCATCACCACCCGGTACACTGCTGCAACCATGAGTCTCACTGTGTCCATCACCACCCGGTACACTGCTGCAACCACGAGTCTCACAGTGTGTATCATCACCCGGTACACTGCTGCAACCGCAAGTCTCACTGTGTCCATCACCACCCGGTACACTGCTGCAACCACGAGTCTCACTGTGTCCATCACCACCCGGTACACTGCTGCAACCACGAGTCTCACAGTGTGTATCATCACCCGGTACACTGCTGCAACCACAAGTCTCACTGTGTCCATCACCACCCGGTACACTGCTGCAACCACAAGTCTCACGTGTCCATCACCACCCGGTACACTGCTGCAACCACGAGTCTCACAGTGTGTATCACCACCTGGTACACTGCTGCAACCACGAGTCTCACAGTGTGTATCACCACCTAGTACACTGCTGCAACCACGAGTCTCACTGTTTCCATCACCACCCGGTACACTGCTGCAACCACGAGTCTCACAGTGTGTATCATCACCCGGTACACTGCTGCAACCGCAAGTCTCACTGTGTCCATCACCACCCGGTACACTGCTGCAACCACGAGTCTCACTGTGTCCATCACCACCCGGTACACTGCTGCAACCACGAGTCTCACAGTGTGTATCATCACCCGGTACACTGCTGCAACCGCAAGTCTCACTGTGTCCATCACCACCCGGTACACTGCTGCAACCACGAGTCTCACAGTGTGTATCATCACCCGGTACACTGCTGCAACCGCAAGTCTCACTGTGTCCATCACCACCCGGTACACTGCTGAAACCACAAGTCTCACTGTGTCCATCACCACCTGGTACACTGCTGCAACCACGAGTCTCACAGTGTGTATCATCACCCGGTACAATGCTGCAACCACAAGTCTCACTGTGTCCATCACCACCCGGTACACTGCTGCAACCACGAGTCTCACAGTGTGTATCATCACCCGGTACACTGCTGCAACCACAAGTCTCACTGTGTCCATCACCACCCGTTACACTGCTGCAACCACGAGTCTCACAGTGTGTATCATCACCCGGTACACTGCTGCAACCGCAAGTCTCACTGTGTCCATCACCACCCGTTACACTGCTGCAACCACGAGTCTCACAGTGTGTATCATCACCCGGTACACTGCTGCAACCGCAAGTCTCACTGTGTCCATCACCACCCGGTACACTGCTGCAACCACGAGTCTCACTGTGTGTATCATTTTGCTAACCTTTTGCTTACATTTCGCTAACCATTTTGCTAACCTTTTGCTTACCATTTCGCTAACCATTTTGCTTACCTTTTGCTAACCATTTAGCTAACCTTTTGCTAACTGTTTTGTTCACCTTTTTGCTAACCATTTTGCTTACCTTTTGCTAACCATTTAGCTAACTTTTGCTTACCATTTCGCTAACTTTTTGCTAACTGTTTTGTTCACCTTTTTGCTAACCATTTTGCTTACCTTTTGCTAACCATTTAGCTAACCTTTTGCTTACCATTTCGCTAACCTTTTGCTAACTGTTTTATTCAATCTTTTTGCTAACCATTTTGCTGACATTTTGCTAACCTTTTGCTAACCATTTTGCTTACATTTCGCTAACCTTTTGCTAACCATTTTTCTTACCTTTTGCTAACCATTTTGCTAACCTTTTGCTAACCGTTTTTTTCACCGTTTTGCTAACCATTTTGCTTCCATTTCGCTAACCTTTTGCTTACCATTTCGCTAACCTTTTCTTTCACCGTTTTGTTCACCGTTTTGCTAACCATTTTGCTTACATTTTGCTAACCTTTTGCTAACCATTTTGCTTACCTTTTCTTTCACCGTTTTGTTCACCGTTTTGCTAACCATTTTGCCAACGTATTGCTAACCATTTTTGCTAATAGTAAACGAAAACAAATGAACAAAAAATTACTTTAATATTTTCTGGTTGAACTTAAATAAAGTTATAAACTCAATATACTTTCATTTGATATATTGTATCTTAAAACAACTTAAATATAAAATATTACTTTAGTAAATTGCAAAGTTTGTCTCAACATTTCTTTTGGGTAAATCTAAACGTTAATATTTTTCAGGAGATTTGTAGTTTATGTTTTGATTTCTGGTGATAACGTGTGGATGTATTTCATATTTTAATGAGGAACTTGTTTTTTTCTCCACTAGGGGCGCTCGACCACCTGATCCTTGGAGTCCGTGTGAGCGACGACACAAAGTTGTTGTCAAACATTAAAAACAGAGAATTCTCAGTGTGTGCGACCAAACCTCGACGCAGAGTTCATCAAGTCGTTCGGGGTCTCAGCCGTCGTCTCCCACAATCCTCCTCTGCTCGCTGACCTCCGCTGGGTCTAATCTGACGTTGCCGCGGTGACTGATTGACCGACAACCAGCCGTTTATTGGATGCAAAAGGAAACAAATTGCAGTTTGACGTGTTTCCCCGAGTCGTCTAATGAGAGTCAGGATGAAGCCGCGAGCGTCTCTGCTCGCTCGGCATGAGCTCAACACAAACACTCGCTGGACCTCTGCCAGACCAATCTAGTGTGCGTGTGTGTGTGTGTGTGTGTGTGTGTGTGTGTGTGTGTGTCTGGTCAAACTCAGAGGTGATTTAGGTTTGCTACAAATGTTTGTGTTATTTGTAGTTTGTCGTGTTCTTTCTCTGTATGTATGTGTTGTGGTTGTACATGATTGAGAGTGTGTTATTGTGTAGTGTGTGTGTGTATAGCACCTTGTGTTTCATTGTGCTAATGTAACCATATTGTGTGTGTGTGTGTGTGTGTACTATCCGTGTGTCAAGTTGTTCATGTTGTTGGGTATGCTACAATGTAAGTAAACTCGCCTGAAGTTAATACAAAACTCTGCAGCGAGAATTCTGAGCCGCTCCAGTAGAAGAACTCACATTTCTCTGATCCTTAAAACTCTTCACTGGCTTCCAGTTTCTTTCAGGATCAACTTTAAAATTCAGGTTCTTACTTTCAGATCTATTCATGGTCAGGCTCCTCCTTACAAGATGATGATCTGTGTTGATGTAAACGTTTGTGTATTTTCATTTACATTTGTTTTGTGTTTGGTATGACTGTATCAAAGTGCGTGAATCAACTATTTAGTTTTTGTGTTCATTGATTGTATTTTATTGTGTAAACGTGGTTTGTCTTTCTGCTGCCAATGTATTCAGTCTTATATGTCACTGGGTTCGTTACAATATGGTCATGTTTGTGTTATTTTGGTATTATTTTTTTGTTTTCTTTGTCTATAGTTTATAGTGTCCTTCAGATGCACGTTGTGGTGTGTGTCTTTTGGTTTGGTCATCTTTTATTTTACTTTAATTTTTGTGTTTTAGTGTGTGTGTATAGAAATGTGGTTACTTTATATGCTGCTTATGTATTAGTTGAGTGTGTGTGTGTATTTCTTGATAAGTTACAATGTGGCCCTGTTTGTGTTGGTGTGTGTAATTTGGTGTCATTTGGTATTTTGCGTGTGTCTTTACTATATTTTGGTAAATGTTGTGGTATTGGAGAATTTTGTGAGTGTTGTGCAAAAGATTGTGTATTTGAATAGGTGCACTTCATATTTTCCTTGTTGTGTATGGATTTTGTTTTATTTAGTTGTATATTCTTTCATTTTATTTTAGTTTCTTGTGTTTTAGTGTGTGTAGAAATGTTGTCTGTTTCTGCATATTTGTGAGTTTGTTCCTGTGTTAGTTAAGATAATTAGTGGTTAAACTTTGTATTAATTAACTGTCACACAGACACACACATGCAGAAACACATGCACACTGACATACATACACACACCTATGCACAGTGACACATACATGCTTACACACTGACACGCATTGTGTCTAAACTAACATACGTTGTGTCTTTTGTCATGTGTGTATCTTCTCATGTACAGTACGTGTATTGGGATGTGTTAGTGATGTGTTGATGAAGCTTCATGAAACAGTGTCATGTTGTTTAGAGGTCAGTAGGTGGCGCCATCAGTTTAAAAATGATGTTTCATTAGAGCAGTTGTTCAAAACAAAGTAAAATAGTTCAGAGACGACATCTAGTGGACTCTGAAGATAAGGTCTAAGATGCAAGTGAATCTGCTGATGGGTCTAAAGTCAGAGGAAACTCAAAATGGTGGATCTTAGAGGCGCAATTTTGACTTTATATCATTTAAAAAGATAAAGATTTGGATTATGTCAACAGATCCTTCAGTACTAGACAGTAGTGATGTGTTGGTGAAGCTTCATGAAGCAGTGTCATGTTGTTCAGAGGTCAGTAGGTGGCGCCATCAGTTTAAAAATGATGTTTAATTAGAACAGTTGTTCAAAACAAAGAAAAATAGTTCAGAGACGCCATCTAGTGGACTCTGAAGATAATGACACTGCATCATGAAGCTTCATCAACACATCACTGGTTAACGGACACATTTAGAAAGTAGGCATCAGCTCAGTGGTGGTTTGATTGACAGCGTGTGTTTCAAAGGCGCGTCTCACCGTTGACCACGAAGACTCTTCCGAAGCCACGAGAGATTTAACATTCCGTCGACGCGCGACTCGCTCGCAGCAGAAACTCATAAAAGCTGCGCCCGAGTCCATCAGCAAACAAACGAGTGCTGCTGTGATTTATCACGACGCCCTCCCTTCTTGTTTCTCTCTCTTAATCCTCCATTACTCTCTCGCTCCCTCGCTCTGTTTGTTCGCTCGCCGTCCTCGCGGTCGTGTTCGCTCTCGTACAAACACGACGACTTGTCGCTCCGTCCTCAGATCCACCGCCTGACGAGGCTCCACGTGTTTCCCTTTTCGTCGCCATTAACGGGAGCTTAACTCGCCGATCGATACGACTTCATGAATTATTTGCTCTCGCGACACACTCTCTCATTAGCGCCTTTATTAGCCGCGGACGAGCGCGGCGGCGCTAATTAATCCGCCGGCCCTCGGCTCCGATCACGCTCACGGTTCTTCCGCCCGGACGAGCAACTCCAACTCTCGTCCTCTAGGCTTCCACCGGCGACGTCCAGGTCCGTGATTTATGTCCTCCTGCAGGAGGCGACCTTTGGCGAGCGTCGTCAAGGACGCTCGACCTTTTGACGAGCTCCGTGGACCGTGTTCTGCTGGACCTCGGCTCCCGTCACGACTTTTGTGTTGAAACGATCAAGTTAGTGAAACCAGCTCAGAGTGTTTGTTTGAACAAGTTCACGTTCGAGGTGAAGATGTTCGTGAGACACTTGTGCGTCTTTGTGACGACAATCATTGATGGTTTGTGGTGAAGGTTCTGTGTGTTAGTAGCTCTGGTAACACACACACAACATGCAAACAAAACACATGCAGATACACACCTTTACGCAAACATTCTCACACACAAAAAAACACACTAATACTACATACACACAATGACACCAAACTAACATGCTGCACTCAAACATGCACACACACACAGTAACACCACACATACACACTGACAATAAACACACACACATACAATTACTTACTTACTTACTAACATACACACAAACTAAACACTACACTCACGCATAAGGAAACAACATCACTTACACATACATGCACAAACGAACATGGTTGGTTAGGTAGAACTTTATTACACACATACCAACAAACTTATACACTAACTTACACAAACAAAACTAAATCACAAACACACACACAAGCACAAACAAACACAAAAAATATGCACACACACTTTTTATTACTTACTTTCACAAATGCACAAACAGATACACACATGTACAGCTGTACACACATACATACACAAATACACACATACATGGACGGACACACATTTATACACACATGCACACACACACAAAACAAACACACACACGCATACACGCATGGACACACATATGCACACTGACACACACACAGAAACACACATGCAGAAACACATGCACACTGACACACATACACACGCACACAGACACACACATGCACAAACTCATGCACACTGACACACATACACACTCACACAGACACACACATGCACACTGACACACATACACCCGCACACAGACACACAATGCACAAACACATGCACAATGACACGCATACACATGCACACAGACACACACATATGCACACAGACACACACATATGCACACTGACACACACACACACACACACACACACACACACACACACTGACAAATACACACGCACACAGACACACACATATGCACACGCACACACATATGTACATGCACACACACACACACACACACACACACACACACACACACACACACACACACACACACACACACACACACACACACACACACACACACACACACACACACACACACACACAGACTCACTCAGCTGCTGTAATAATATAATAGCATCATTTCACGACTGTTGCCCTTTAGGTGATATGAGAGTCAATAAGTGCTTCTGGACAGATCTAATAAAAAGCTGCTTAATGTGACACACACACACACGCACCTACACACACACAGACACATGCACACACACACACACACACGCACCTACGCACACACACACATGCATGCACTCACACACACCTCTATGTAATCTGTAATAATTGTAACTTTAATAATCTGGCAAACATAGAAAAGGTCAAGTCTGGAAGGTGAAGAGAGAGAAGGAGGGAGAGAGAGAGAGAGCGAGAGAGAGATAAAAAGAGAGGGACATAAGGAGAGAGAGAAACAAAGGTAAGTATGACAGCCGTGCAGTACCGTGTGTCACCACTAGTCTCTGCTGTTGCACCACAGATGAAGCCTCTCTTGACTGACGCTAATTTAGTTTCTTCTTCTTTTGTTGTGAAAACATGTTTGATAAGATCGAGCTGCACTAACTTTGATTTGTGACGTGAACTCGTCACACTTCCTCATGTGCTCCATTTTACAAACGTGTAGCGAAACTCCTTCAGTTTATGACGATTTTAAAACACTTTGAACACATTTGACAAATCATTGCATGAACGACGATTTATTCTGAGGTCGTAACATGTAGTGTAACGTAAATGAATTCTAAGGGCCGTAACTATTTTACGACATAAATAACACGGTAACACCTGTGTTACTATTTTATGATCCTTTATTCGCATTTAAAGCAAATACAATTTAACTCATATAATATCTAAATATTTGAAATTATACAAATTGAAAATATGTTTTGAAAACAATTATAATGACGTTAGTTTTTCTCTTATTTGTGTAGTTATTTTTAACTTTATTTTGTCGTCATCGAAATAAATTTTATATCTCCGACAAATATTCACTAATAATTGAGTTTAATTTAACAAAGTACCTTTTTAGCTTTTTACAAATAATTGTCTTCGATTTGTGTTATTTTTAACACATATCATTAATTAATTATTAGTTCGTTTTGTTCTCATGACTGGCGGGAAAACGTCATCTTATTAATAATTGATAAAGAAATATTATGTTCAATTTAGTTTTTATTGAAACATGTATTTTAATGAAAAACCATCCTTGTAAAAACGATCTATTTTAAATTATTAATAATAAAGGATGATTGAAGCAAATCACTCAAATGTATTAAAATATATATTTTATATTAAATATTATTTTCATTTAAAAATGTTCCTCAAATAATAAAAGAAAATATTGACTTAAACGCCCAACTTTAATGATAAATATAGGTTTATTTCATGTTAACATGAGTAAAGTATGAATTAAAAACATTGTCTCTAAACTTCATCAGTGAAGGTCTGAAGTCCGAGAGTCTCGCTTCAGGAGGATCTGGATCCATGTTTACTGCTCTGGTCCTGAGTCAATATTCCTAAACGTTGAGGTGACACCAGCCTCTCGTCTGAGTGACTTATTTCCCCGCGGAGCTGCAGATAAGTGGGTCAGTGCAGATTAGCAGCCGAGACAAACTCCTCCAGCATCTGATGCGTCTGATGACTCTCACGACACCTTCAGTGAGACGACGAGATGCTGCTGTGATTTACTAGATGTTTCCAGGAGGTCAGTCTGGTGGTCATAATGTTATGGTGAAGTTCCATCCTTTCTTTTCTGTGTCATCATCAATCGTTGATCTGTCTTGTACTTTCATCCCATAATATTCTTTCATCATCACTATCCTGGCCTAGAGTTTTTTCAGTCTTCTGAGTTGATCTGCTCTTGACCCTTGACCCCGAGCCTTGACGTTAATTCAGTGTCTTCCAACTGTTCCCTCCTTTTTTACATCCTTTCATCCATCAATGGTGTTTCCTTACCTTTTGTTCAGCCATATATATATATATATATATATATATATATATATAGATCTATCTCTCCATCCATCAATCTATTCATCCCTCCATCCATCCATTTTCAGAATCTCTTCACTCATCAATCAACCAATTGTGCCTTATATCATCCATCATTCCATTCATCTCACTGTACATCCATCCATCATCAAATCCTTGTTACATTCATCTATCATCACATCCATCCATCCATCCATCCATTATTACATCATCTATCTGTACATCCATCCGTCATCACATCCATCTATCCATCATTACATCAATCTATCTGTACATCCATCTGTCCATCCATCATTACATCTATCCATGGATCATTACATCCATTTATCGGTACATCCATCATCACATCCATCCATCCATCATTACATCCATCTATATGTACATCCATCATCACATCCATCCATCCATCATTACATCCATCTATATGTACATCCATCCTTCATCACATCCATCAATCTGTACATCCTTCATCACATCCATCATCACATCCATCCATCCATCCATCCATCCATCCATCCATCCATCCATCCATCCATCCATCCATCCATCCATCCATCCATCTATCTGTACATCCATCATCACATCCATCCATCCATTGTTACATCCATCTACATGTACATCCATATATCATCACATACATCTATATGAACATCCATCCTTCATCACATCCATCAATCTGTACATCCATCCATCATTACATCTATCCATGCATCATTACATCCATTAACTGTACATCATCATCAAATCCATCCATCCATTATTACATCCATCTATATGTACATCCTTCTGTGCATAATTACATCATCTATATGTACATCCATCCATCCATCATCACATCCATCCATCCATTATTATATCCATCTATATGTACATCTGTCTATGCATCATTACATCCATCTATCTGTACATCCATCATCACATCCATCCATCCATCATTACATCCTTCTATATGTACATCCATCCTTCATCACATCCATCCATCCATTATTATATCCATCTATATGTACATCCATCTATGCATCATTACATCCATCATTACATCCATTTATCTGTACATCCATCATCACATCCATCCACCCATTATTATGTCCATCTATATGTACATCCATCCATGCATTATTACATCCATCCATCTGTTATTCACTCCCTCCACCAGTCCCAACACAAATATATTCATCCATCCATCCGTTTCATCCTTCCATACCTCAATCTCCAAAATCTCTCCATCGTCAACCAAGTATTTTCCCAGCATCCCTCCATCCTTCCATCCATCCCATCCCCGCGTCCTGTCTCACACAGACTAACTTGTTTCTGTTCAAATGACGATCTTTCTTAAGAGTTTAGATGAAGGACTTATTCTTTCTTGAGTCAGAGGTTCAGTGTGTCTGCGCCTCACTCCCGTGCTGAGGACACGAGAGAACAAATGAAGTCGGAGGAACGACTCCCTCCATCATCTCCGCGGCGTGGCCGTGACACTCGCAGGAGTTTGAAAGTAAACTTCGGTGACACTGGGAAACACGGCACAAACATCACACAGCGCTGATTCACGGTGTGACCAAACATGAGCCCGAGTTGAGACTAATGAAGTCTTTAATTTGGTTATAGTTTATTAATGTCAGAGACACTCCGCCATTAATCATATTATAATGCCCCTGAGTGTGTGTGTGTGTGTGTGTGTGTGCGCGCGGGTGTGTGTGTAAAAACAGTGTGCGGCTCTCCACCACTGATAATATCGCATACATTTTAAAGGGCCGTCATTATCGCCGTGGGTTACCCCGCAGCCCCCATCGCACACCCCACAAACCGTTTTCATTCCAAATTCATTAATATGCAAACTTATTCAAATGAGATTGTAATTAAGCATCTACTGAGTGGGAACCCTTTTCATGATAATTTATGATAAACTCCTTGCCACCTTTGATTGAGATTGATTTTTGGCGCCGGCGAGTCGACCTGAATACAAAGCTACACCTGAGAGACCTGGAGGGAGAACAAGACTTTTAAAACAGCAAACTTATTTCATGGCTGATTGTGCCACAATCATCTTGGAGGAGTAACAAAGGTTCATTTGAATAATGCGTTCCCACTGTGCACCGCCCGACAAAACAACTTATCTGTTCCTGGCATCGAGGTGAAGGAGCGATGTGTGCGCGAGGAGACGCCGCCGTCCAAAATCTGAGACTGATGCTTTATTTCGACGTTAGCTGGTTTTTATTTCTGCCGCCGTTTCCCCGCTTTAAACGCGGCGCCGATAACATCTGAGCCCAGACTTCAAAGTTCTCGATGTCGTGCGTCACAAACTGCTGTAACACCAGCCCCGGAACCAGTCTTTCAAATCTGCATCCGACTCAAAGTCTACAGTCAAAACATCGGCCAAAGAGTTTTTGTTTTCGCCAACGTTTTAACTTTTTCATGGAACTTTTTTCAGGATTGTCATAAAAGTGTTTTGGTTTCATCTGGACCCAGGATGTTTTTGAAGGTTTCTTCATCTACTTGAGGGGATTCGTACTCCTGTCGCTGACACAGCTTTGTTAAAGGGGCATTATTAGAACATTGACTATTCTTGTTTCTGGCTCCCTCGACTGGTGAAATAGTGTAACTGCAACTGTTGTGAAAACAGTTTCTATCTTCAACAACCATAATGGAAGCTCCCAAAAGTTCACTTCAGCGACTTCAGCCAATGAACGCAACCACCGTCTCCGGCCCACCGCTGTGGATTAAACTGGTCATTGATAGCAGGTGAAGAGAGACGTTAAAAACAACACAACTAAATTCCAAGTCAGGAAACATTTGAGTTTTTTACTGATTTTGATTTGATGGTTGCTGAGTTTCATCAAGTCATGTGACGGAGAAGGTCGAAGGTCGGCTCTGTCTGAGTATAATTTTTAATCAGTCGCTTGAACAGAGACAGTCATGATGCAATGTTGGCCTTATTTTTCGGGCATCAAAATATAAATATGAGAATGTTTTAAACATGTTCAGAATATATTTTTAAACCTTTTATTTCCCCCCTAATAGTCACATTAGATCTGCCTCTCCAATCCACCATTTTGAGTCTCCACTAACGTTAAACCCCTGGCAGTTTTGACCTTTTTTTTGCTTTTTGATGAACTTATCAGAGGACCAACGACCACGAAGGTCGCCCACACAACTTTGAAGCTCATTCATCCGGGAGAGACTCGGACTAGAACCACTGATCCTCCAACAACATACAGTTTGTTGTTGTTTGTGACCTGGACTGGTGGTAGTTTAACTAGGAGGAGGTTCTGGGACAGACCCGGGACATTTTAGAAAGCAGTGAAGTGAAGATCTGGAAGAGGTTCTTTGATACAACAAAATTACGACAACTTAGATTCAGCTGCTTCTATAAATATACACAAAAAGAAAGGATGAATCGTGGGAGGATGAAAAACACTTTTTAAAAGCACAAAGCTCGTATTAAAATATCCTCTTCAGGCCTCAGCGTTTACGCTTTACAGTACTTTCCAAGCTTTACTTGCCTGTTTCCCTCATTTGCGTTTGACTCGTCTTAACTCCGGCGCCAGAGTTCTGGCTCTGACCTCCAGGCTCGACTCCCGGGTGTCGGACGCACCCGCGAGCTGCGATGCTAACCGTCCAGGTAATTATCAGAGCCGAGGAGTCTGCCGAAGAGGAAGGCGATGTTGTTCCGACATCAAACATTTCAAACTCACGCAAATGATGGTTGCGTAATCGCCCCGCAGAACCCGAGCGGCGCTAGTTAGGGGCCCCAGGTGAGAGAGAGCCTCCTCTGCAGTCGAAACGCACAAATTGGACAGAAATCTTCTTTTGTATTTTTTTTTTACGAGTGCATTGTTTATCGGGGTCACTGACGATGGAGGGAGGGACTTGGGATGAAAACAAAAGAACCAGCAAAGTGATGTTTGTTTTGCGAGAGTTTGAAGTCAATCAATGGAGGATTCCATGCCAGGAGTCTCGCTTTGTTCTCGCCCGACCGGCGGAGGAGGTGGAGCGCCCGAGTTAGCGAGTCCTCGGGTGTGAGCAGCCGTTCCAGGTGTTCCTGGATTCAAGCGTCTCTGGTACAATTGGTCCAACTCGGCTGCGTGTTGGAAGAAACATAAAGCTGCCTCGACCATATTCGTTTGTTTCCATAAGAGCTTCCTTTTGTTCCTCACCAGACTGGAGCACCTTCAAGGTTCTTTCCCGTTCTGAATATGAGTGGAACCTTCAGTCTAATGAGACACTAGCGTCGTCTCAGTCGTCTGTTGATGTTCCAGGTGCACGAGCAAGATGTCGGCTCAGGCTCTACTGTGAGTCCAAGGAAATCATGTCACGGACGATCGTCCTGAGATCAGTGTCCAGTCTTAAGACCTACAAACAAACGTCTGTCCATCCGTGACTCTGTCATCGTGTCTCCAGTTGATGAGCAAACTTGAAATACAAAAAATGTAAATAATCAAAGACTGAAAAAATGTCTTATAAAAAGTAGCTTAATGTGTTGTTAACTAATATATTCTTTAATGCTCTTAACATTTCATGTAAAAAGATTCTCAATATAAGTACAATATTTTTGCATTTAGTTCTATCTGGAAATGTAACATTTAACAACATTCTAAACAATTTGAAACAAAAGGAAAATATTTTAAGGTACATGACACATTTTTGGGCATTTCTTGAAATTAATTAAACGTTTTTATACCATCTTCGTGATCATGAATATTACTTTATTTAATGTGTTTTATTGTATACACTTTTCTAATTTTGTTATATTTCATGAATCTAATTTGATTTCATTGGTTATTATTATAATTATATTATTTCTTTCATTTGTTGATAGATGGATGGATGGATGGATGGATGGATGGATGGATGGATGGATGGATGGATGGATGGATGGATGGATGGATGGATGGATGGATGGATGGATGGATGGAAGGAAGGAAGGAAGGAAGGAAGGAAGGAAGGAAGGAAGGATGGATGGATGGATGGATGGATGGAAGGAAGGAAGGAAGGAAGGAAGAAGGGAAAGGAAGGAAGGAAGGAAGGAAGGAAGGAAGGAAGGAAGGAAGGAAGGAAGGAAGGAAGGAAGGAAGGAAGGAAGGAAGGAAGGAAGGAAGGAAGGAAGGAAGGAAGGAAGGAAGGATGGATGGATGGATGGATGGATGGATGGATGGATGGATGGATGGATGGATGGATGGATGGATGGATCCCTCCGGAGATTAGTCCTTCGGGAATTGGATTTCCAGTTCACAACAGACGATATTTGTATGAAAACAAGAATGAGAACAAAGTGCAAATAAAAAGAACCAAGTTTAAATAAAAAGAACTAAGGTCAAATCAAAGGAACAAAGAGCAAATAAAAATAACAAAATTCAAGGAATGACAAAGTGCAAATATAAAGCAATAGATCAAAGGAAATAATGCAAAGATTGCTTTGTGGTAATATTACAACAGTTGAGTTCGACACTTTCACTCGGACATGAGCCGCAGAGACGTCGGCGAAGAGCGACACAAAGATCTGACACGAAACTATGAAACCCTGCGACGCGACCCTGGGACCGGACACTAGATTGTGTTTCTGCTCAATATCCGTTCGAATGAAGCCAATTACAGTTCAACGGCGACGTGTCTCCAATTTCCAGCCACAGCCGCCTTCGCCGTGTAACGCGAGGACTAAATAACGTTTGTGTGCTTTATTTCCATTTCCATTCCACCCCCAGGCGGGGAGGCCATTACAGCGTAATCTGAATCCTGGTCAGCGCTGCTCCCTGATGCAGAAAACACTTTTATTAGCGTTGAATCATACGCAACGATGAGACACAGGAATAAACTCGTCCAGTAATGAGTAAACAGCGTCTCATTATCGCCCATTAGACTTTGTTTCACTTTCATCAGCAGCACGGCGAGCAAGTCCTGGCGTGGAGCGCGTCTCATATCGTTCAAGTTTTTACTTTTTTGAAGTGGCGAAGCTGACGTGCAGCCGCACATCTCGCTCTCGCCATATGGACGCGGCCCGAAGGCGGGTCGGAACCCTCGCCCCGGCCTAATTAGGACGATTAAGTCATCGCCGTCACAAGGGCCAGTTACACAAAACGGTGTCGCGCCCTTCGTTCGAGATCGGTGTCGCCGAGTCCAGGCGATGAGAGGGAAAAATAGAGCCGACACGGAGCGATGATTACCCCGGGTGAGAGTTGGAGGGCGGCGGCGAAGGGGACGAGGGATGAGTGGAGGGTGAGGTCGGGGACCGCGGCGAGAGCTCGCTAAAGCGGCGAGAGTTAACACGGGTGACTTCTGAGGCGGAAGTGACTCGCAGTCGATTAACCTGCGGCGACGAGTCTTTTTCAGGCGGACTAGAGGAAGGAAGTGTGTGGAGGGAGACCTTCAAGAATGTCCGTCGCATGATGTAAAGATCCTTTTGAATCAGTCCTCGTCGTCTCAAGCTTCAGTGAGAAAGTGAGACAACATTATTAATAATAATAATAATACGTTATGTGGTTCTCCTTCGTCTACCTGTGGATGATCAAGGACATGGGTTCGGAAAACTACACAATTGGAAAACTTTTCCTAAACATGGGAGACGCTGAGGGTGATCTAAGGCCTCCAATGGCTCCCGGAACATGCTGCATACAACATGCTCTAGTAGAAGAACTCACATTTCTCCCGATCCTTAAAACTCTTCACTGGCTGCCAGTTTCTTTCAGGATCAACTTTAAAATTCTGGTTCTTACTTTCAGATCTATTCATGGTCAGACCTTCCATCAGTGATCTGATCCAGACTTACACCCCAGCTCGGGCTCTGAGGTCTGTGGATCAGAATCTACTGATGGTTCCACGCACACGGCTCAGGACCAGAGGAGAGAAATCCTTCCAGACTGTTGCTCCTAAGCTTTGGAACCATCTCTGTGTTTGATGATCTACTGACTCCTTCAAGAAACATCTTAAGACGTTTTTATTTGTTCAGGCTTTTCCTTGATTTTCTGGAACTCCTGTTGTGTTATCAGTTTTATCTTGATCTTTAAAATATATACTTTATTGAATATTGTTTTGATTGTTTAAACTCTTTGTGACCCTGGTCTGGAAAAGCTCTCTATAAATACAAATTACTTACTTTACTTACTTACAACTGGGAACCTTCGCACTGATAGTTCACGTTTGTGTCCCGGACCGCGTTTAAATGCCGCTAATAAAACACGATTTAAGTGAATGCATTTGTGTTATTGGTGTCGTTGTGTGTGATAAAAAAAACACCACAACAGTTATTAAGAAAGAAAAATAGCCTTCTTTCTCCACGGTCCTCCAGGGGGACACACACTTGTGGTTCAGGGGCCACGTGTGCATCATCAGATGTGATATTTGTCGCTGATACCAGTGCTGACCTACTTTGGTGACTGTTCCTCTTCCCGTGTTTACATGTGACTTCTTAAGACTTAAATTAGGCCCCAGAGACGCGTGATGGATCGGACAGGTGCAGGTGCACGAGCCGCGAACGCATGAATCTGCATTTCTGTCTCTCCGCGGTTAAGTGTGAAGTGAACACGCGCGACACTAACTTTACTTCTGTGGACCAACTTATGTCGCTATCTTTTTAAGATGACAATTTTAGCTCAAGATCTTCTACGGATGGACAACACGATTAAAATGTGATTAAAAAAAGTGAAATAAATAGATGTATTTACATTAGAAAATGATCTTTAGCCCCGCCCACTGAAAACACTTTGTTTTTCTGGAAATTAAATCTGGTTAACGGTCAACCACACCCACATTGCTTGGTCAAACATCAAGGTTTGTCACCACGCGTTATCAATCCAGAGGAAAATCGCTCTACAAATATTAATTACTTACTTACACCTCCACAGGACTCTTTGTATAAACAAAGCAGGGTGTGAATACAGCTGGCTGGAGGAGGACTGAAGCCATTATTAGGTCGTAATGGAGTCCGCTCTCGTAACCTCTTGTTCGCTGAGATTTCAACTTTTTAAAGTAATAAATTGAAAACATGGTCATGATGAGGGACTTACTGCATCTTTGGAGAGAAAGACTTAAACATTTGAAACATGTGAGTGAGAAAGGAGAGTTTGATGGTCGTTACCCTGTAAACTAAAATCTTTTTATGGCCCTGGATACAAATTCAGATTATTAGAAGATGGAACTGACTTCATACAGTATAGAAATAATAAGTTATGACAGAAACAAACAAGTAATTTAATGTTGTTGTTTGTTTTTTTTAAATGATTTTTAAGATAATGTTATCATTATGAATGTTGTAAATTATGTTTTTTAGGATCACATAATGAATTAGTTGTTGTTTGAAAACAAAATATATTTTAAAAAAGAGACTTGTATGCGTTCGTTGGTGACGACATAAGTCACGTGTCAGCATCGTGCCTTCCTATTAGCTAAACCTGCGGTCTGATTATATGCCGTCTTTCTATTGGCTAACATTAAGAGCGGGAGGGTCGACTTCCCGGAAGTGAAGGCTTGTTGTCGGTGTGCTCAGAAAGTGAGGCGGTCCTGAACACTTTCGTGGAAAGTGGAGTGACACAGCGCACTGACAACAGAACCTTTGTACATCTGCGATTACGAGGACTGTCTTCGTATCTTTCTTTTATAGGTGACTATGACGTGATCGATAGAGATGAACGGAAGTTAGCCGGTTAGCTGCGGCTAACTAGCTTACACTTTGTTGTAGCTGTCTTGTGACTGTGAAACGCGGAAATGAAATGAAGTGAAACCTTATTTGTTATTGGACGTCTTTGTAGTTGCACTATTAAGACATTAAAACGACCGATTATCTTAAAAAGTTCGTTTACTAAAAGCTATTTAGTTTAGTTTATTTTTAGTTTTCTCTCTTTTGATCTAAATCTATACTCAAGACATGGACCGTTTGAATTGGATCTACTGTCCAAGATCATCCTTGTTTTGTTTCAGTTGATCGACTTCAAACTAGTCCAATAATATGATTCCTTTCATTTCACGCTGTAGCTCAAACCTTCTATGTTTCGTGTGGCAAGAGCAAGTGTCAGCATCAAGCAGCGTTTCATTTCTGCCTCTCAAGCTCACATGGCGCCGCCGAAGAAGACGACGCTCCCCAAACCTCTCCCTGACGCCTTCATCCTGACCGACACCTGCAAGAAAAAATGGAAACTGGGTCGGAAGTTCGGTCAAGGTGGATTCGGGCTGATCTATCTGGGTGAGGGAACCTGCGACCGTCACCAGGCTTTAACTTAAGATTCTATTTCCTTTCAAAATATGGTTCACAGTTGTTAAACTAATCTCCTTCTCCTCTCAGCCTCACAGGACGTCCAGGCTCCTGTTGCAGAGGACACAGAGTTTGTTATAAAAGTGGTGAGTTAATTGCCATACTTCCTCTGAACCTTCCTCTTTTTTAAAAAAGACAACAACATCAACATATGTCATTACTTTTGAATGTCTCATACAATATTTGACTTGCATAATAGTTGGTTTATTATGTGCGGATATCATCTCTTCATAGCCAACAACCGATTTACGCAGAAAACCTATATATATATATATATATATATATATATATCTATTGTGATCATAAGTTTATCATCTACATGTTGTTGCAAACACACTGAAATACCACTGACGGTGACAACCAAATGAGACACAAATTGATGCTTAAAGAAGTTGATTTCTCATCACACATCTCTGATTGTGTACACAAAACTCAGCTGTCTGTCAGTTTCAGGTCTGACTACGGATCTGACCACGCAGGTGCAAGAGTCTAATTTTGGAACACAACACCCTTGTTCTTGTTTCTGACAGCTGATATAACTCGTGCTAAAATAATATACAGGTGACAGGGTTAAATGGAGTTTTAACAAAGATTATAAAATCTGACATTGTAATCAATTACTTCAGTGAAATTGTGGTGGACAACTTTATAACGTCACTCTTCTTCTGTCATTAAGTTGTTAAGTCTGTATTTAGAACAAACTGGTGAATATTTCCGTCTGCACCGCAGGAGTATCTGGCAAACGGTCCCCTGTTCTGTGAACTCAAGTTCTACCAGAGGGCAGCCAAGCTGGAAAACAGTGAGTACCTCCACCTGCCCGGCGCTTCCGTCGAACACATGGCTTTGACTGATGAAGTGGTCGCCTGCGCCGCTGATCCAACTGTAATTAATAATAAGCCAAAGCAAACACGCACCTCAGTGGCAGTTACCCCTCAATGTCTGCCCTTTGCTGGGAGACGCGCTGGAGAGGGAAGCACTCATACGTGATGATTCCTGGGCCTCCACTGAGCCCCTGACCACCTGCCAGTCTGGTGTAGCGCCAGTCAGGCCAGCAGCCATGGAGGCCTCGTGCCAGGCGGAGCTTTGTCTGTGGCCTCTGTGTGTGTTGACTCAACTGCTGTAAGATTGATTTGGACTCTGTTTGTTTGATTAAAAACACAAATCAAAGTTTAATAATTTTGAAAAACTGAAGGAAAATGTCATTAATTTCTTTCTACAACATTCTTAAAAAGTACATGGACAAGTCTTCTCTTGGTCATCATTAGCCTTCAGGAGCTGTGTTCATTTGTTTTCAGTGCAAAAATGGACGAAGACCAAAAAGTTGGACTTCCTGGGTGTCCCGGGGTTCTGGGGGTTTGGACAGGCTGAACACAACGGCCTCAGGTGAGGATGTGACACTTGCTCAGATGTGACTCCCGAGGCCTCGTCGTCAAATTCTATTCTCCTGCTCTACAGCTATCGCTTCATGGTCATGGACCGTCTGGGCTGCGACCTCCAGAAAATGTTCGAGCGCTCGGGTCGCTTCAAGAAAGACACTGTGCTGGAGCTGGGAAGTAGACTGGTGGGTCTGAATCGACGTGGTGCGGCCGTGAAACTTTACGTGAAGAGAAAAACAATATTATGTCCTCTGTGCAGGTGGATGCTCTTGAATACATCCATGACAGTGAATATGTCCATGCAGACATTAAAGCCTCCAACCTCATGCTGGGATTCAAGGACCCGCATCAGGTCTGTCAACTCACCCATGGACACTCTGCTTTAAAACTGGGTTAAACGTCTCCTACAACACTTGTTTTATGTGATCCAGGTCTACCTGGCGGACTACGGGCTGTCCTACCGCTTCAGTCCTCAGGGAGAACATATAGCGCACAAAGAGAGGCCAAAGGACTGTCATAACGGCACCATCGAGTACACCAGTCTGGACGCTCACAAAGGAGTGTGTGAGTGTTTCTGCTCATCTTTCTACAAGTCAAACCTCAGCGTATCCCTAATGTCGGCTCATTTTAAGCACTTTAGAATATGTTTTTTCTTAAGAGATTCTTTATTTATAAAGGATTGCTGTTTTGTGTGGCCCCGGGGATCCTTTATGAAACAGCTTTACTGATTTAAAGTGAGCAATAACAGACCCTCCAGTTTTTAAAAGGGCTCATTTCCAAAAAGTGATCTATAAATGTCATCAATTTTATCCTTAAAGGGCAACTAATGTGTTGATTTAAGTGAGTCTTAAATGGAGGTTGGACTCTATTGTATCATCAGTGTCTGTTAGTTCAAAACTCTTATTTTCATTTAAATATTGACATTATAAAATTATCTTAAGCCCCGCCCACTTAAAACACTTAGTTTGCCATAACCACTCCCACTCTGCTGTGATTGGTCAGGCCTCAGGTCGTCACGGAACATAGGTTGGCCTTTTAATGTCTAAAAATCAAATTAAGGATGTTAAATACAGGACAGAGAACATGTCTGTGGTTCAATGTGTTTATATTTTTAACCTGACAAACTAGACATCGCAAAATCACAACTTGAATACAAGAAACAACACAAATATTGTGTCAGAGAAAAGTACAAGATGTATAATTGACTGATAAAAAATACAAAATGACCTTAAGTGACTCAGACTCACTGGTGATGTTTATAGAAGTTATATGTCCCATTATTTTCCTTGATTTTCTGGAACTCCTGTTGTGTTATCAGTTTTATCTTGACCTTTAAAGTATATACTTTATTGAATATTGTTTTGATTGTTTAAGCGCTTTGTGACCCTGGTCTGGAAAAGCACCATATAAATAAAAATTACTTACTTACTATTACCGAGCATTAAGTCAAAGTCCAGTTTCATCATATCTACAAATACTTTGTCAGATGTTAGAACCTACTGCAGGTCCAGGGCCCCTCGAAGTCGAGTTGTTCTTCTGTGCTCCGTTCGGTCAGTCGACGTGGAAGAGCCAACCCTGCGCCTCTCTTGCTGCTATTGGGAACACATTAACGGGCAAATTGCCTACATGCTCCCTCTCTTCATCCACCATCGATCCGGCCTCCTCGGCCCCCGCTGGATCTTGGCTCTGTTTAACAGCCGCCTAATTAGCCCGAGTCATAACCTGCATCGTGTATCGGTCTCTGGTTAATTAATGGCTCTGCTGTTTGGTTAGAGCGACTGCTGATAACCTTCACGCCGGCACAACTTCCACTGCCCACCGGTTCAATAACGGCGGGTCCCGCCGAGGTTCCGACGGCCTAATCACGGCGATCAATAACCAAAGTGTCCAGTCAGCGGCGAGATCAGACGAGAGTCGTGTCACTTTTAATGGAAACGAGCGTGGAGTGAGAAGTGCTCGGAGTAAGTCTGAGGGAAACACACGACCACGTTCATGGTTGATCAAGGATTGAAATAATCAAGGCTGGATTGTTGACCCAATGGAAGTTATTTTAAGTAAATAAAAACTTAATTATTTTGTGATTAAAAACAGTCAAGTGTTGGAGTGAGTTGCGTCAGTTTTGCAGCGAGAAGATTCACTTTAAGGTCAAAGTCACATTTGAGTGTCATTAGGTGTTGAAAAGTAAGTAAGTAATATTTGTAAAGTGCTTTTCTAGACCAGGGTCACAAAGCACTCAAACAATCAAAGGGTCCTTTAACCAAAATTTCCCAGAGGGCCAGATTTTCTGTTGTGTGTCGGGTAAACCGATCAAAAATACATTTACAATGATTTAAATGTAGCCCTTATGTACTGAAGTGTCTCCTCATGTTAAACTTCTTATGAGGACAGATTTTTTTGTCACAATGAACAAGAAAAATGAATCAGGAATTTCCTTTTTTTAAATGTTTCCAGTCCATTTGTCGTTAAAGCTTCACGTGCTTTACCGAATAGTTTTGTTCAAGAGCCACATGAAGATGAGATTGAGAGATTCCAATGCTGTGTCTCAAATCGCATACTACTCTTAGTATGCTAGAAGTTAGTATGCATCAGTTTAGTGTACATACTAACTAGTAGGCAAATTCTCCACAGATAGTATGTCTCAAATCAAACTCTGCTGCTACACACTAACAGGAAATCACATGACAGCTTCTTCTTCTATTTAACGATGTTTCAACCAGCTGTTTGAACGCTATCGCCACCTGCTGGCAGCACGTTTTGCAACTTTGGAAAAAGAAAAAATATGAGAATCTAAATAATCGTGAGATATTTAAGCTGGTATCAGCAGCGAAGACGTGTTTATCCTCCTACTGCTGCTGAAAATGCACCTGTAAGTATATGAATATATATGCATATATATATGACGTAACTTCCGTTTAAAACGTCATTAAGATGGCGGCTGTTTAGTGTGGTTAGTGTCCATCGAACCATGCTAGTTTTGTGGGCGTGTTAGTACGCCAATTTAGTGTGCATGGCGCACTAAATTTCGCATACTAAGAATTGAGAAGCACTTACGCACTAAAAATACTAACATTTAGTACGCTAGTATGCGATTTGAGACACAGCACAAGAGTCCTGTCAGGCGGAGGGAGCCACGTGTTCTTAGTTTGTTGGCTTTCACATGAGAATACAGGTTTGTGAACGTCCGTAAACTGCAGCAGAGCTCGTTACAAACTGGATTCAATCACTTCCTCGTGACCGAGTTGAATCTTAAATCTGTGGATCTCCAGCTGACAAGAACGTAACGAGGGGATTCTTCTACTGAGCCGAAGCCCGAGTTCAGTTGAACACGTGGTCGTCCTCGTGTTTCCCTCAATCAACCGGTCGTCCAACTCATCCTCCATCACTCGACCCCCTGCCGGTCTGGTGTTGGGCTCCTCTCCGTGACTCGCTGGAGTCTCATCTCGTGTACAAAGATTCCTCCCCTGCGATGGTAATCAGATTACCGGCATCGTTTGTAATCTGCTCCTCCGCGGAGTCGACGGCGCTCCCCGCTCGGCCGCCGCTGTCGGGCTGCGCGAGGATCGATGGCGGGAGCAGATTTCTTCTCTCTGATGGAGTCAGTCGATAGGTAATTTCTCCACAGAACCCCGGGCCACCGTTACAGTATCGAGCCGCTAAAAACTCCCTGAGCTCGACCCCTTCGGGCCGGACTATTGACGGACCCCACACACAAGTGAAACCCCGCGAGAAACGTGGAGGAGGCACAAAAAAGTTTTGGTCGAACACACTGAGAATAAGTTGATCGTGAACGTTCGAGGACGGACTTTGACTGGAATGTGTTTTTTTTTCACGCAGCCGCCTCCAGGCGCAGCGACCTCCAGATTCTGGGCTTCTGTTTACTCCACTGGGTGTGCGGGTCTCTGCCATGGGAGGATGTGCTGAAGAATGCAGAGAAGGTCCACGAGGCCAAGAGCAGGTGAGAAGAATCCTGAGGTTTGACAAATACACGCCTTCCTCACTGTGGTCTTCCTCAGGCTGGTGGACGGGCTGCCGGGGTCGGTGAAGAAACTGGCCTTGAACAAAGGCGACACAGGTGAGTCAGTCCAGGATAAGAGACAGAAAATGATCCGTGGTCTGCTGCACGTGTTCCTCAAACTGTTCTGGAGCGAGGACACTTCCACTCAGGTTTGAGACGAATCGTTGTCCGGCTCAGAAGTCAAGTCGACGATTCTCAAACGTTCCCTTCGGTCGGCTCTGGAGGTCGACCTGATGATGTATGTTCGTGAGGAGTCTCCTTCACGCTCGCTCCGGCTGCTCCAGTCAGATAAGGGCAGAGGATGAATCAAGCGACGCGGTTGATGGAAGTAGAAGTTTGTCACGTGACCAGAGCGCACGTGACGCAGATGGACGTCTTCATAACTGTGGAGATGAATAGTTTCGAGTCTCTTTGACCGACTCGTGTAGACGTGGAGCTTCATTGTCGCGCGACTTTCCCAGTGTGTTTTGATTACTTCTTCCTCCGAGGCAGAGGTCGTGGGGGCAGCATCCGACGTGAAGCCGTCCTGGATCCAGTCCCTCTGGGGGGGGTTAAGATGTGTTCCGTGGTTGAACCTGTGCGTGTCTCCTCCAGATGAAGTGGCAAACTTCCTGAGCTACGTCAAAACTCTGGGCTACGAGGACAAACCCGACTACCAGGGGATCAAGCGGATGCTGAGCACCAAAGGCGGCAAGAAGTTGGATTTCTCCGTTCCTGGAAGTTCAGATGCGGCGACAACAAGCAAGGTATGTCAGGAAGTAGACGCACAACCTCACGAGTCAACCATTCAATCATAGTCCTCACAAACAAAATACATTATTTCTTCATTCGTTCATCTGCACAAACATTTAAACTTCCCCCTAAAGAAGAGCCGCGGCGACACAAACATCCGGAGTTCTGGACCTCCAGGCTCTTGACCCCCCACTTCTCAACGGTCCAATTTTCAGGCGGCACTAGGTCTCCAATTACGCTCGCCGCTCCCTCTCGTGGTTCATCTCCACCTGGAGTGGCGGCCAGTTTGATCCCGGTTGAGAGTGGAGTGGCGGCTGAGTCATGTGACGTGTCTGTCAACAGAAGTCCGGGCGAAAACGAGGCGCGACCAAAGCCTTCGCCGCCAGTGTAGACCCCGACTCTGACGTCGACTCAGCTCCGGCTGTTGCTCCCAAACGACGGAAAAAAGCTGCCGCTAAACCACGACCGCGGGTGAGTCACGGGTTCACGACCTTCTCACTGTCTGGTCATGTGACCGTCCTTCACTTCACATCCAAAATGACCAGACACTGGTCGCGAATTAACGTATTTTCTGCACTATTAGGCGCACCTTCAATGAATGGCCTATTTTAGAAGTGTTTTCATAAATAGTTTGCACAGGATTATAAGGCGCATAGAATAAAAGATACAGTCAAACGTTTGACTGGGGTTGTGTTATGTATCCACTAGATAAAGCTGTGCTAAAGGGAATGTCAACAGTCAGATAAGGTCAAACTTTACTAAGTGTTCTGACAACTCTGTTCACTCTGAAGGTAACGATGTTCAAATGATGTTTAAAAGGCTTCAATTAGCAGCAGCGCGTGAGACTGGTGTTGTGAGCAGACAAATGTTGAGGGGGCAGCAGTTAAGTTGAGCGCGTGTATGACGGCTAGAGCCCTCGTGTATGACTGGTTGAGCGCGCAGCAGAGTGATTTTGAGTCTACAACAACCAAGACACACTCGCTCAAACTATTGGCAGTAATATCACTCCATAGCCGTCCGCCATGATGTGACGTGCATCGTTAATCCCATCCCGTGATGACGCAATGACATAATCCCGCCCATGGTGCGTCGGCTCAGTCGGCGCAGAGTCATGAAAGTGAAAAGTGCCTTTTAAGTGCGTCTTATAGTGCGGAAAATACAGTAATGAATAATGAAGGGATTTCACACATTTCTGCTGCTTTGAGTCAAATGTTTATTTACAACCCGTTATAAACGGGCATCATTTTTCGTTTGAAAATACTTAAAATAAAACATTTGATCCTGTTGAGCCAACCATGTCGTTTTTAGGGACATTCTGTATCAGTCGTCATGAAGTTAATAAGATTTTCCTTCTCTGCTCAGTCAAGAGTCAAACCACCACCAGTGGAAGATAAGGAGGACCAGCAGCAAGAAAGACCAAAACCCATCGACGCTTGCTACCTCAGAGGACCCCCAATGGGAGAGAGGACGATTCAGACGGTAGGAAGACACACACACACCCTCAAAGACACCATGGGAACAAAACCGTCTCTTGACTCTTTTAGAAGGAAGTGGTGAAACGGAAAGTGAGGTCAAGACCTGATCCCGTACCTTCTGTGGAGGAGCCGCCCAGACCCAGGCGGGCCACGCGACACAAGGAGGTGTGAAGCCCGAACGTTCCACAGATTTTTTTATTTTTTTTTCTCCACTTTGCAGCAAGTCAAAAACACTCGTGTCGGACATTCCATCATTTGTGACAGAAAGGGCACGGGGGCTTCACTCAGCTAGAGGGGGACGGAAGGTTCTGGGACAGCCAGGAACCAGGTGGAGGTGCGACGTGGACTCACGTGACCGCCCGCGACGAGCCGAGGCCGTCCAGTCCGAGCCGCTCTCACGTGGGATGGTGGGTTTTCGGGGTGTCGTCGGTTCTGCTGGCGACTACCGTGATGATTGACTTTCTGACATGAGGAGCGGCGCCGGGGCGTCCGTCAGGACTTAGCGGCGGCCGCCATTTTAACAGTGATGGGCTGAAAGGAGAGTCGTTTTGGATTATTTGCAAAGAAATAAAACTTGAATAAAAGCTCAAAAATGACGTGCACTCTTCTTCGGAACTAAAAAAAAAAGTTACATGTGTGACTTTCACTCGCCGAAAAATGCGCCGCTTTCACACTCGCACTTTACTTGCTCCACAAGTAGCCGCGGCCGTGAATGCGGCACATTTTTCCGTCGACGCACTCGGCGGCGCCTCTGAAAGGAGAAGGCCGCGACGCATTCATGCTCGCTAATCACGTCTATTGACTCGCCGGCGAAGGCCTCCCCGGAGCGGACGTCAGCGGCGGCGCCGGCGTACCTTGCTGCAGTAAGGACACTCTCCAAAGACAATGTTGAAGCTCTGCCTGCTGGCGGGCAGCACGCGCAGCCACTGAAAGAAGAGCACGGAGAGAGAAAAGGCTTTAATGGGAGTCACCTTGGAGCTTTTGTCGAGGCTCGCACAAAAGATTAAGGCGCAGCGGCGGCGAGCGAAGAGTTAATTCCTACCAGCTAGAAATCATCTGATTGAGATTCCTGATCCGAGTTCTCGAGTTAACATTAAAAAAATGGTGGTTATGAAGAAGGTCGACGGGTGAGCGGGAGGGTGTGTATCGGCAAGAATCTGGCGGTACGTATCACGATACAGGGACGGTTATGATATAGTTTGAAACTAGTAACTATTACTACTGTGTAGTATTTTCGAGTACTTGACTCAGGTGTTGCACAATTTACAGACCAAATGACTCTTGACGAAGTCGTAACTGCTTTCATTTATTTCAAACCAAAATATGTCCAAACATCAGCTGCTGGAGTCGCTGTATCCTCTTGTCCTCAGTCATCGTGATGGGCTGACGAAGCTTCATGAATCGGCGTCATGTTGTTCCGAGGTCATTAGGTGGCGCCATCAGTTTAAAAATGATGTTTCATTAGAACAGTTGTTCAAAGGAAAATAGTGCAGAGACGCCATCTAGTGGACTCTGAAGATAATGACACTGTTTCATGAAGCTTCATCAGTCCATCACTGGTTGGGATCTCGCAGGATTTTATTGCACCTTTAGCCGCAGAGAATATAATGACTTCTGCCATAGAGTGGCTGAAGGTTTAATTGCAACATATAAATAAATAAACGCTCTGGATATTTGCACGTGAATTGTAAATTAAAAACAATTAAATTATTGTTTTTACACATTAAAGTGAAAAATAAACCATGAAAGAACTTTAATTAAAATGAACCATGTTTTAAAAAAGATCCAAAAGGGAAGAAGAAACATCAATTCAGTGCTTTTAAATAAGAGTTAAAAATATTGAGATTAAATATCAATATTTTCTCACTCAACGAAGGTTTTCAGTTTTCTGTTGTGTATTACTACTGCCTCGGTGCAAGAAGGTATGGTGAAGCTTCATGAAACAGTGTCATGTTGTTTAGAGGTCAGTAGGTGGCGCCATCAGTTTAAAAATGATGTTTCATTAGAACAGGTGTTCAAAACAAAGGAAAATAGTGCAGCGACGCCATCTAGTGGACAATAATGACACTGTTTCATGAAGCTTCATCAACACATCACTGGTTTCCGGTTCACTTCCAACTTCATGGTCATACGTGTGCATGTACGTGTGCGTGTTCTTACCTCGTACAAACAGTCCTGGTGGAAGGGTTGACCGCAGCGAGGCTCGTTACACACCTGGTCAGGTATGGCCGGTCCGAGTCGATACGAGTAGCAGATTCCACACTCCACGCTGAAGCTCTACACACACACACACACACACACACACACACACACACGCACACACACACACACTTGTAAAGTCAACATGTGAAACCATAAAACACCAGCAGCAGTTTAGTCTCACACACACACACACACTCGTTTGCATTTTAGTGTAATGAGTCGCTCCTGTTTTGGCGGAGCGATCCATTAGGAGGGAGGATGGCAGGTAAAAAAAAAAAAGAAAAAAAAGTCAACATCTGGTCAACTCAACTTTTTCCGTCTCTCGCCTGCATGTTAATGAAGCTGCAGCATTAATCACCGCGGCGACGGCGGGTAAACACGGCGGCCTTTCAACCCGCCAGCAGAGACAGAAGCTGCGTTTAAAAAAGATAAATGCTCGCCTGTGATTAAAGCGGCTTGAGAGAGCGGAGGAATCGGCCATCTTTGTTATTCTAATGATCGAATATGTAAACAAGCCAATTAAAGAGAATCTGGACGACGCTCGTCCGCCCCCTTACACTTGAAACACACACAGGTATGCGCGGGAAGAAGAAGAAGAAGAAGAAAAAGAAGAAGAAGAAGAAGAGGGAGGTGTGGGGGGGGCAGGTGTGTGTGACATACAGATTTTTCGTGGGTGGCGGGCGACGGAAACTCGATCTCCAAAACATCCCGGAGGTTGAGCAAGACGCTGCAGTCGGGGTTCCTGCCGGCAGACGACACACACAGTCAACACACACACAGTCAACACACACTCCTTCACACAGTCAACACACACTCCTTCACACACTAATTAAGCAAATGCAAATGAGGTAAACGGCCAATGACGGCGAGAGGCGGCGCCCGAGAGGAGCTTCCTGTCACGCTGGGAGACGAATGTTACAAACCCGGGGTGACTTATGAGTTTGTGTTTGTGTTTGTGTTTGTGTGAGGACAGAGGTGGGAGTTCGGACCACGACGGTTGTGAGTGACAGCTGGTGCTTCCGCTGACGAGCTAGTTAGCATGTAGCATGTAAAAAAATCATTAAATATATACAGTATAATATTACATTTCTGTGTGGAGTTTGTATGTTTCTCCCCGTGTTGCACGGGTTTACTCCGGGCACTCCGGTTTCCTCCCACAGTCCAAAAACATACAGAGGTTGATTGAGAACTTTGGGGAAATTTTCCATAAGTATGAGTGTGTGTGTGATTGGTTGTCCGTCTGTGTGTGTGTCCTGGGACAGACTGGCGCCCTGTCCAGGGTGTCCCCCGACCTTTCGCCCTATGATTCTATAGGATAGGCTCCGGTCTCCCCGCGACCCCCCGGGATAAAGTGGTTGTCAATGAATGAATGAAAAATATTAAATAATAATTAAACAAAGTTCAAGCTAAAAAAAAATCAACCTGGAAATAAAAATGAAATACAAATGAAATAAAAACAAATCAGTTGAATGTTTGACCCCAAGTGGACATTGAAGAAAAATTAAAATTGTGGTCAATCTTTCTAGTTGTGTGTCTCCTCTCATGATTCGCACTTTAATTCAGAAAGTTCTCGCTAAACTGTGCATAAATTCCCCCAAACACTGTTAATAAAAAGTATGTACTTTTTTTTAGTATTGTTTTGATTGTTAAAGCGCTTTGTGACCCTGGTCTGGAAAAGCGCTATACAAATAAATATTACTTACTTACTTAAGAAGGAGGAAATAAACTTCTGGCTTTCAAATTAAGAGCCTCAGCGCAACTGTCTTCATTATCACAATGATTTTTTTGTTTGTTATCTTTTTATCATTCATTAGTTCACTCATTTTTGCCATATCTAAGGTAAGGTAAGGTAAGGTAAAACTTTATTGATCCCTCAGGAGGTCTCCTTCGGGAAATTGTTTAATCTATCCTATATATATCTATTGATTGATTAAAATGATATAAGATTGTTGCCTAATAAATAGGATTTAAATTTCGCAAAAAATGTATATATTGCGTGATCTCGCAATATATACTTTTTGTCCCCTTAGGGGCTCCGTACTTTTGGTACAAAGAAGAACACAAATAGGAAAAAAACAGAAATAAAAAAAGTAAAAGTGAGAAAAAAAAAATCTAAAATTGAATTATCATTTTTGAGTAAACTAATGAATATTTAAATCATCAGTTAAATCTCTACACAAAGTTAAGCTGAAATTAAATCACGACTATTTTGACGTCAATTGGATGTAAAAGAAAAACAACGTCAAACATGGTGAGTTTTAAATGAACCCAAATATATTCATGGATCTTGGATCCAGACAGACTTTGACTCGGGGCCCGAGACGAGGGTCTCACCACAGGTGCATGTTGGCGTTGAGCTTGTTCCTCAGCGGCGTCACGACTGCAACACACAAGCAGACTTTATTAAACCTTTCTGATGGGAAACCTGTGAGCGGACGAGCAGGAGGAGGAGGAGGCAGGAGCGCCGCCGCGTCCTGACAGATGTTTCCTCGCCATGAGCCTGGTCTCCGTGCGTCCATTTCTTATTCCTACATGCAAAAAAAAGCAATATTTTTCCCCGACGACCCCTCGTGTTCCAGGGCCCGCGAAAGTGAAGTGTGTTTAATATCCTTTGGGTTTGAATTGCTAGGCAACCGGGAGGGGGTTCGGTGACCCCGGACTCGCGGAAACAAGAGGTGACAGTTGACTGAGGCTCAGGTGCGAGGACGGCGAGGACGGCGAAGACGGCGAAGACGCCGCCGCCACGTTATTTCCACTCACGCCTGACGGCTCCTCGCTGATCTGATCTCAGTAATGGGGAAATATTTGTTGTCGCTCCGGTCCTCAGCTGGCGGCGCCGAGGAGGTCCGGGACAGCCCGGTGTGGCGCCGATGATTAATTACTCCTTCGTTATTAGCGCAGCCATAACATTATGACCACCTGTCGGGACCGAACCCCGAAGCCCACGAAAAAAAACTGGTTTGACGACGTTCAAACTTCAGAGACGTGAACCTACCGTGTTCCGCCCCCAGGAGGCAGCACTCGGGCAGCATCTTGGGGTGTCTGGGGTCCACGTCCACTTTGATGGAGACGTTGTTGCCGATGGCGATCCTCCTCATGGTGTCGGAGAACGAGGGCTTCTCCGGCTCCAGGACCCACGTCTCGGCGTCCACCTCGGCCAGGACGTCCCAGAACTCGCGCAGAGACTCCAGGACCAGCAGGAACTGGGCGTGAAGCTGAGCCAGGGTCGTCTGCCAGGATGGACAAGTTTACAGATGAAACATGCGACTTGTTAATGTTTGACTTCGAACTGTTCCACGGGTCAGTGAACGCCTCATCAGGCTCAGTAGGATGGAGGTTTTGAAGGTGCAGGTTTTGAGCTGCTATTACTAGAGAAAAAAGTCTTGGACAAACATGATCTCCTAGAAAGCCATAGTGTCCGTTGAACCAGGTCTAGCTCAGTAAACTATTCACAAGTCATGGGTTAAAGAGCCTCAATGAAACAGTGACTTCATTTTAAAATGCTGCTTGTGGACACTAGAAAATCTACTCATTTAATGAAATCACTACATTCAACAGTGTCTTATGAGGATATTGTACCATTTAAACCTTCATCAGCTGTTTTTTAATGAAACATTATCAGCTGTTTCGTAAAACTTCGTCCGCTGTTTCATGAAACGTTATCAGCTGTGTCGTGAAACTTCATCAGCTGTTTCGTAAAACTTCGTCAGCTGTTCCACGAAACTTCGTCAGCTGTTCCACGAAACTTCGTCAGCTTTTCCACTAAACTTCATCAGCTGTTTCGTGAAATTTCATCAGCTGTTTCGTGAAACTTTATTAGCTGTTTCATGAAACGTTATCAGCTGTTTCGTGAAACTTGATCAGCTGTTTCGTGAAACTTGATCAGCTGTTTCGTGAAACTTCATCAGCTGTTTCGTGAAACGTTATCAGCCGTTTCGTGAAACTTCATCAGCTGTTTCGTGAAACTTCATCAGCTGTTTCGTGGAACTTCATCAGCTGTTTCGTGAAACTTCATCAGCTGTTTCGTGGAACTTCATCAGCTGTTTCGTGAAACTTCATCAGCTGTTTCGTGGAACTTCATCAGCTGTTTCGTGAAACTTCATCAGCTGTTTTTTTCAAAACCATAAATTAAATTAGGATATTGTACCATTTAAACCTTCATCAGCTGTTTTTTAATGAAACATTATCAGCTGTTTCGTAAAACTTTGTCCGCTGTTTCATGAAACGTTATCAGCCGTTTCGTGAAACTTCATCAGCTGTTTCGTGAAACTTCATCAGCTGTTTCGTGGAACTTCATCAGCTGTTTCGTGAAACTTCATCAGCTGTTTCGTGGAACTTCATCAGCTGTTCCATGAAACTTCATCAGCTGTTCCATGAAACTTCATCAGCTGTTTCGTGAAACTTCATCAGCTGTTTCATGAAACGTTATCAGCTGTTCCATGAAACTTCATCAGCTGTTTTTTTCAAAACCATAAATTAAATGCCTTATAAGACTTTTTAAAGAAGCGTGGGAACACTGTCAATGTCAGTTATAAACCAAGAGGATGAAACTGAAGTGATGTACAAGAGTTTCTGAACTGTGTGCAACTGCCAGGAAAAGCAACAACTTCACTTTTGGAGGTTTTTAAAAAAGAAACGAGGCAAAGTAATTTGGATCAGTTCAACTTATGGCACACACACACACACACACACACACACACTGATGAGACCTTGTAGGAGTGTGTGTGAGCGCAGCAGATGGAATGAGAGAGGAAAAGGAAATAAGAGGAAAAAGTGAACCAAAAATTACGGGTCATTGTGCCAGCACAGTGCACACAATTAAGCATCGTCCAGGTGCTGAGAGCTCAGCAATTACAGCCCAATTAATGCCAGTGGCATGATTACGGCTCAGGATAACGACGCGAGGCCCAGGTTCAGGGAGATTCTGGAAAAAAGGAAAGAAGCGCAGCTAATTGAATTCCTGAGAGGAGAGCAGGAGTGTGAGAGGAGGCTTTATGAGACAGAAGCTCTCTGGTCATCTAATCACTTTCTTTGTGCTCCCGTCTTCCAGTCGCTGCGAACCTTCGCACGACTCCCTTCGATCAACTATCGGAGATCACGACGATTCAAGGCGTGAAATGTATGGTTTGTGACCCCTTAATCTTTTTTTCCCGGTCTGTCTGTGAACGCACCACGACTCAACAGTTCCAATGAATGAAGAAGAACCAGACGTTGTTTTTTTTACCATCATTAACTTCTCCATCAATCCAGCTATGAGAGATTCAGCCCAATAACACTATGTTTTATGTATTTCTTGACACTTTAAGTGGTTCTTATTGTGTTTATGAACTTCATGCATCTCTGTTATTGCCTTGCTTGGATAATAATACATTGTGTTTCAAGTCTTACGATGGTTGAATGATCCTGATCGGTAACTTTCTTTAACTGTATTGCAGCGAATGCACCGTGTTTCTGTGTGTTTTTGTGTATTTATGTCCTCGTGTGAATGCACTCAGGTGTGTAACGGTACGACTTATTGCGATATATTGTTATACTGTACATAGAAATATATATTGAGCTTTATATTATGAGTATGTAGATAACACATTGTGAAAAAATACGAGGAATGATCTATATTCGTCTGTATAATATATAAAAAATACTAGTATCCGTAGGAGTTTTTGTATAGACAAAAGTTAACAGATTTCATGAATGTTTGATGCTGCAGTGATTTTTTTCATATTAATTGGAATAAATGATGTTAAAAAACAATCAATAAAGTTCTGCTGCATTTAATTACACCATCATGAATAACTTTATGCAATATTTTATTGTATACAAATGTTTTATGTCCCTGGAATTCACCTCATATCTTTTGTAAATGTGTAAATGTACCACACATTTGTTCAGTAGCACGTCTTTTTGTAATTTCATGAATGTGTGACGGGTGTGTAGTTGGTGTCACGATACATCGGCGGGACGATCCGAAATATCGTGATACTGTAACAACAACGATATACTTAGTTTCTTATAAATCATTTAACTGTACATTTTAATCACATAGTCAACACAGGACGACAACAACTATATTTGCGTTTCACAAGTTGAGAAATAGAAGCATTAGTAACAAGTTAACACATAGTAAAGAACTATAATAAAGCACTGCTGAATATCAACACAGTATTGTGAATTAAAACGATTGCGAAGTTTATCAATAGTGTGTGAATACCTTTTGTAATTGTACCACATCTCTGTGTTAATGCATCACGAATTAAACACTTTTTTATGTACGCAACATTTGTAGTTTGATTGAAGGCATCATGTCAGCTTCGCATCTCATCTGTGCTCGTATGTAACGGCATAAAAAAGATCGACACCAGATATATGTGGTCCTTAAACGCAGCACGACTTTGTAGTAACTCGAATATCAACATCAGTTTCTATACGGTGTTCATGCGTTTTATACTTTGATGGTGACGCTGCAGCGACGCATCACGTTTGTGTGGCATCACCATGATCCAGCTGTAACGATTGTTAAATGCAGTTTTTGTTGGTGTTTCATCAACACACACACACACACACACACACCATCACACACACACACCTCTTGTACTTCCACACAAACGCAGGGAGCAGCACGTCTTGGCCCCGCAACAGAGCAGGCAATAATTACTCATTCAAATGAACATGTCAGGACTGCCGACAGACAGGCCCTCCACCCCCCCCCCCTCCCCACGCCACACACACACACACACACACACACACACACACACTTTCACTTATCTGACAAAAAACCAAATTGGCAAAGATACAGGCACGCGCACACACACTCACACACTTCACGTTGCAGTGTGGGAGAGATCCATCACAGACTCAGCAGGCAGACAGACTCCATACGGCAACGCTGTTATAAGCTGGTCCTCACTGTACGCCTGCCATGTATCAGCCCACACACACACACACACACACACACACACACACCTTCATGTTCACGTATTAACGGCTCTCTTCTTAAAGTCTCCTCCTCGATGTTTCGCTCATCTATCTGATTTCACCTCACACACACACACACACACACACACACACACACACACACACACACACACACACACACACACACACACACACACACACACACACACACACACACACACACACACACACACACACACACACACACACACACACACACACACACACACACACACACACACACACACACACACTCCCGGTCAAAGCCTCGGCGACGGCGGAGTCGTGTGTTTTCGCGGCGGACAAAGAAAGGAGTTGGAGTGACTATTAGAAAAATAAAGAGCTGGAGTGCGAGCGTGCGCGAGAGTAAATGACACTCTGGCAGGCAGTGGGAGATAAGAAGAGGAGGCTGGGTAATAGAACGCAGACAGCAAACAACAATAACGAGGAGTCAAAGAGACACAAAGAGCCTGCAGCTGAGTTCACATCAAAGCAGCTTTCTGCCAATTAAAGTGGCTAAATAGACGAGCGGAGACGCTTCATCCAGCAGGTGGAGACGCGTTCTGTTATTTATAAAGACGGAGCGAGTCAAGTGCGAGTCTAAAAACATTTAATTTTTACAGCGCCGAACACAAACTACACTGCGGCGAACGCTCTTGACGGGGCTGGAGAAGAATTCAACTCTATATTGGGAAGGACATCCACTTTCCTTTTTTTGGGTTTTACAGATAAATTCCATTTTCGCATCAAATACTGCGGCGCGAAAGTAACACAACGTGATGACGTCGTCTGGATCAATCTGAGGTACAAATAATAAAACCTAGATGTTGGGCTGAACTCAATGTTTAATGATAATCTATCACTGTTGAATTAATGAGTAATCCTGATCACAATTAAAAGTTCAATTCATTTTTTAAATCACAATTTCAATTTTAAGTAATTCTGAGTTAAATTTGAATTAATCACAGTCAGAATTTCAAATTTAATCCAGAAAAGCACTAGAAAACTGTAATAAATAATTATCGCCAAAAATGATGGATCTACTGACTCCTTCAAGAAACATCTTAAGACGTTTTTATTTGTTCAGGCTTTTTCTTGATTTTCTGGAACTCCTGTTGTGTTATCAGTTTAATCTTGATCTTTAAAGTATGTACTTTATTAAATATTGTTTTGATTGTTTAAGCGCTTTGTGACCCTGGTCTGTGACCTCTCTATAAATAAAAATGACTTACTTACTTACAAATTTGACTTCATCGTGATCACATTTCATTTAAATTAATTGTGATCAGTATTTACAATAAGAATGATTTGTGACAACAATAAAAAAATGCAATTATTCGAGATCACGATTACAATTCGAATGAATTGTGAACACAATAAAAATTTGGATTAATTGTGATCACATTTCATAGGTTAAATGAATTGTGATGATAATTAAAAATTTGAATGAATCTCGAACACAATTTGACATTTTGATTCATCTCGATTAAATTGTATTCATTTTCATATTTCAAAATCCAATTCAACCACAAAAGTGAGATCAGAGGAAGTCGGTGGAAGAACCAGGCTTGTTGAATCTCAAGATAGTGGTGAAGAAGATGCAGACCTGAAGCTGGAGGAGATAGAAGCAGTACCTGTGGCGTCCAGGAGAGCACCAGGGGGATCGGGAGGTCAGCTGAACACTCAGGAGGCTCGGCAGGGTGCTGTGGGGGGAGGACATGGTGAGGTTCTCAACGACAGGTGAAGGACACAACTGTCAGATCCTAACATTCTTGTTCAGTGGCTTTGAAACCCATCATGCTTTAGGTCAGAGAGGAGCTTCATGACTTCTACACCTTCAGTCGACTCACAAACAAGTTTTTGTTCCACACTCTCGTTCTTTCACCTTCATCGTCGTAACACCTTCCAACTCTCCCTTCTCGCCGTCCCTGCCAGAGCTGCCTCCTCCCTGGCTGTGTCTGGTGAGCAATGACCTGGCGGTGGATTTGGTGGAGGCAGCTGGAGACGCAGGGAGGGACTTGGATTTATTTTTACCTCCTTCCCCCCCCGAGGGGATACGAGGGCCAGGTGGGTGCTGGGAGTGGGGCCTCCCCATGTACCCGCTAGGCTTAGGTAAGCACTAAAACCCTCGCCGGGGCCAGAGTAAGCAGTTCCACCGACGAGTCTTGCCAGACACTCCATCACCTCCAAATTAAATGTTCAAGTATTCAATGTTGTGAAAGACTCTGACGGTGAAAATTAATTAGCATGTCCAGAACTTTTTCAGCCACACTCAGATGGTTCCCTTTTGCTGATGATGTTGCAAAGAGTTGAGTAGACCTCAAACTTTGATGGACTTACTGAGATCCTGGGTCTCTATTTTGTTGGGAAATTTACTTCCCAGAATTCATTTGACTTTTGCCCATGATAGCCCTTCTCTACCCGACTCAACTGGACTCTACCCAGTTTGTATTGCATGTCCTGAGCGTGGTACGTAGATGCATCTACTCATTTTAGTACCTGCTTCAATGTGGTTCCGTGCGAGCCGAGCCAGTCTAAAAAGGTGATGTCGATGATTAGGCAATTTAAAGTCTTCAACGCTTGTGTCGTGGTCCGTTGATGAGGTCCAGACCTTTTTGTGTGTGGTAAGTACACCATCAGTTTTCCACGGCTATTGATGTGACGTCTACCGTGAGTAGGTACCAGAGCCGGTGGAAACACATCAGCTCTGTGTCTTTTGTACGTTCAATACTGACATACTTTCCAGGTTAAGGAACCAGGTACCAGCACCGGTACCAGGTTCGTAGCCACCAAAATGCAACTTCTCATCCGACAGTGTAAGACACACATCTCTAATCTGACCCACAACACAACGTATAAAAACTACTTCCCAGTTAGCGAACAGTGCTTAGCAATGGCTTACTTTCATTTGGAAGGAATCCTCATGCTAATGGCTACACAATGAAAACATTTACAGATCATACCTTTTCAACTGATGTAAACAACCTATTACATACAATGTGGCCCCTTAGAAAAATGAATTTCCCACCCTGTGCTAAAAACTACAGCTAAAAAAGTTCAGATTGCAATAGCATTAGCAGCTAACGATGTTTGACCAGAAATCTTAGTGTCACAGGGTCACATCTACATGTCCCCTGTTTGAAGTCAAACCCTTATCTCTAAACTTAGGAAAATGTTGTCGGAACATGATCTGGATCTTGTAATCCATGCGTTTGTTTCTTCTCGTCTGGACTATTGTAACAGTTTGTTTTCATGTCTTAACAAGAAGGATCTGTCTCGCCTGCAGTTGATACAAAACTCTGCAGCGAGAATTCTAACCTGCTCAAGTAGAAGAACTCACATTTCTACGATCCTTAAAACTCTTCACTGGCTTCCAGTTTCTTTCAGGATCAACTTTAAAATTCTGGTTCTTACTTTACTGGCTATTCATTGTCAGGCTCCTCCTTACATCACTGATCTGATCCAGCCTTACACCCCAGCTCGGGCTCTGAGGTCTGTGGATCAGAATCTACTTATGGTTCCTCGCACACGGCTCAGGACCAGAGGAGAGAAATCTTTTCAGGCTGTTGCTCCTAAGCTTTGGAACGATCTTCCTCTCTCTTTGCACTTGATGGATCTACTGACTCCTTTAAGAAACATCTTAAGACGTTTCTATTTGTTCAGGCTTTTCCTTGATTTTCTGGAACTCCTGTGTTGTTCTCAGTATTATCTTGATCTTTAAAGTATAAACTTTTTTGAGTATTGTTTTGATTGTTTAAGCGCTTTGTGACCCTGGTCTGGAAAAGCGCTATATAAATAAATATTACTTACTTACTTACTTATCTTTCCACGATGTCGACTTCAAGTCTAAATCAATCCCTAGAAGACGGATACAAACGAAGATGTTCAACAGTCAGCGGTGGATGTAGAAGTGTAATCTACGCACTGCTGGCCTGCTTCAGGAACAGCGTGTGTAGGTGGACAGCTTGGACGTCAAATGACTCGTGAGGACGGAAATAATAAAAGTGTTTCTTCTGCCGCGGCCAAACAAATCCATCAGTCGTTCAATAATCCACCCCCTACAACTGGAGTTTCGCCGCCGTCCCTAAAATTGGGCTGCAGATGTGACTCGTGTATTTTGCCTCCGCATTTCTGAAGCGTTGGAGCCCGCTGAGGTCTGTGTGAGATGTTTGATCGCTGCTACATTTCGCTCACAGTGGGACCTCGCGTCTCACGGCGGCCCCTCAAGTTTGACCTACATCGAGAGGCACAGATGTAAATCACTGATTCGCTATCAGCAAATTGCACATCCATATGCATTCGGGGGCCTGTGCGAGTCTGTGCCGACTGGAGGTCCGCACGGCGCTGTCGAGGTCGGGCCTTCTCTCAAACCGACATCTACGGATCCTCACCTTGGATTTCAGGTTGACGGCGAGAACGTGCTGCCGTCCCGAGGAGTCTTCGGATTTCAGCTTCAGCGTGCGGAACTGATCGTCGATGGAGAGCAGCCTGGAGACGACAGGGAGCGTGAATGACAGCAGCTGTCAGACCATCATCACTCACGGCCGCAGAAAGTAATATTAAGACATCAAGTGGGCCACGGATTTATGGCCCCTGGTACAAAACACGATGACATATGACCGGCGTCCACTCTCACCATCTAATGCAGGAGCAGCGACAGAAGCTACTTCGTCTACTATTCTTGACTGGAGTGTGTGTGTGTGTGTGTGTGTGTGTGTGTGTGCGTGACAGAATAATTACTGAGGGAACGACACATGAGACGTTTGCCGTGTGATTTAAGCTTCTTGTTAATAACTGATGAAAGTGTACAGTGTGATGATAGCCTGCAACTTAACACCTTCTCCAGTGACATTAACATGATGAGCTTGATAACAGATCTACTCGAGTTTATACGCTCGCACCAAGAGTTTCTCTTTAGACGATTCTCTCAGCCGTATATGGGTGGACCGGGGGCCACATAGGGCCCTTTGACTTTATTATACAGCCCTCACTAGGTGAGAATGGAACTGATGATTTAGAAATTAAGCACACAATTGATTAAGTATTTTGGTTCTTTGTGAGTGTTTCCTGTCAGGATTCTCTATGAAGAATAAATACGATTTAAACATATATATACTTGTAATTTAACATGGTTTTAATATAGTTCTGTTACAAATTATGCTTAAATTAAAAATATATATTACATACAATTATTTAATGCTCAAATTAATAATGTCATAACATCATTTATAAACATATGAAAGCTGTGTTCCTATTTATCTCTTGTTTCTTTGGCTTTGACGGCCCCTCACGTAAGGTTTAGTATATAATGAGGTTCCCAAAGGGTTAATTAATGGCCCACCCCTGTGCTAAAGGCTATAGTTAATCAAAATACGTATTAAATGCCACATGTTGTCTCTACTTTAGATCAGCAGTCAACTGGAAGTTGCTCAACTACGGTGGCCCCGAAGTGCGAACAAGAAATGATGTGAATTCACAAGACGTTCCTCAACAAAGTGACAAGCAACAATAAAACTTCAAGCACTGTTGATTTTATACCATCTATTGTGTGTTTCAATGCATGAATATATTCATGTGTGAAAGAACTTAATGTAAAACAATATTCAGTGTAAACAATTAAAGTCCAACTCATTTCTAACTCTCCTGACTCACTTGCATGTTTCAAATGTTGAATCTTTCTCTCCAAGTCCTTCATCATGACCATGTTTTCAATTTATCACTTTATAAAGTTGCTCTGAAATCTGGGCGAATGAGAGGTTACGAGAGCTGAGTCCATTATGACCCAATAATGGCTTCACTCCTCCTCCAGACGGCTGTAGCCTCAATATTTTATTTATATACATTTATACAACGAGTCCCTTATAGATGGAGATGTTCCAGGATTGATGACGCGTGGTGACAAACATCGAGGTCCAACATCTATTTAAGAGACAATCAAATAATCACATTAATTGCCCTTCAATTGTAAAAAAACAACAACAACTAAATGTCAGTATAAAATGCGTAAATCAATATAAAAATTATTACAACTTGTTGAACAATATATATTTACTATTTGGTGAATGAGACAGAAATGAGAAGAAATGTTGGCTTAAGCTTTGTTTTAACACAGATATGAGTAAAGATGCTGTCGTGAATAAAAATAAATCGATTATTATCGTGATCGTCTTTGACAAATTGTTTATTGCTGTCTCAAATCGCATACTAGCGTACTAAAAGTTAGTATTTTTAGTGCGTTAGTGCGTCTCAATTCTTAGTATGCGAAATTTAGTGCGCCATGCACACTAAATTGGCGTACTAACACGCCCACAAAACTGAGCATGGTTCGATGGACACTAACCACACTAAACGTCCGCCATCTTAATGACGTTTTAAACGGAAGTTACGTCATATATAAATGCATAAATATTAATATACTTAGAGGTGCATTTTCAGCAGCAGAAGGATGAGATGTCTTCGCTGCTGATACCAGCTTAAATATCTCACGAATATTTAGATTCTCATATTTTTTCTTTATTTCTTTTTCCAAACTTGCAAAACGTGCTTCCAGCAGGTGGCGATAGCGTTCAAACAGCTGGTTGAAACATCGTTAAATAGAAGTAGAAGAAGAAGCTGTCATGTGATTTCCTGTTAGTGTGTAGCAGCAGAGTTTGATTTGAGACATACTATCTGTGGAGAATTTGCTACTAGTCAGTACGTACACTAAACTGATGCATACTAACTTCTAGTATACTAAGAGTAGTATGCGATTTGAGACACAGCATATCTGTGGAGAATTCGCGTACTAGTTAGTATGTACACTAAACTGATGCATACTAACTTCTAGCATACCAAGAGTAGTATGCGATTTGAGACACAGCATATATATATATATATTGCGACTCTAAGGGGAATTTGTGAGGCGAACTCTAAATGTTTAGCACTTCAGGGCCACCGTAGTTAAGCACCCGTTTATTCCTTAAGAGAAGTTCGGGAACAAGTTAGTGCTGAAAAACAAATAAAAAGCCGTTGGAGGCTGAAGTTTTAAGAAGATTGAGGTGTAATGAAGAAAAAGCCGCGACTGAAATTGGACCCAGCAGGGGCGACGGTTTATCAGTTCTACATTAGCTGCGACACTAAAACTGATTCATCGCCGTCAGGATTAGCATCGCCACAAATATATGACGGGGACATTTTTTTTTGTTTGTCAGGCGGAACGTTCCACCCACTCCCACCGGAGTTAATTAACCAAGCGAGACAGGGGACAAGACACTGATGTGGCCCGAGCGCCGACATCGCCGCGCTCCGGAATTTACGACTCCCTCAGATGTTACTTCCCTCTCCAGTCGACGGAGACCTCAAGCGAGAAGACGGATGGCAGACAAAGAGTTTTGGGGCGCCCCGCCTCCAGATTTACAGTACCGGACGACAGGTGCCGTGCTCCGAGCCACGACGCCGCCCGTATATCTGCCCGGGATTTATGGAGTGCGTTAGCGGGGAGTGATGTGAGTCGTGTACCCGTGGATGACACGCACACTTAGGGAAGTGAAGGAATGATGGCCGCCGACGTCCGGCGTCATAAAAACGTCCGCTCGCTCGCAAACAGCCGCGAAGGACATCGACGCCTCAAACGCCTCGATACCATCATTAGGTCATTCTGGCTGCCGCGTCATTAGAAAGCCACAACATTACGACCAGCACTTAACATTATAGTTATTAACCGACCCCCCTTTTCTTTCAGGACCTACGTGAACTTTTTTTAATCAAATCCACGAGCGGTCTGTTGGATCAGACCCGCGGCGGCATCGAGCTTCTGCCGCCTTCAGCGTGTCTCGGCTTTTATTGCTTTCCTTGCATCCCAAAATAAGAGGCAGCGCTTCTCTGGGTTAATGCGGAGAAGCAACGAGACAATCCTCAACAAGTGATTCACATTGAGGATTTAACCAGATACGTGTCATTGGACTTTGAATATGAATTTCTAACATTTATGAAAGATTTAATTATCAAATTCCAAGCACTGTTACTGTTTAAACGCATGAATAAAATAATGAGTACATTTAAATGTAAAAGAATATTCAGTGTAAAGTCTTCCTCAAGATGCATCAAGTCCCTCATCATGGCCATGTTTTGAAGGTTTATAAAGTTTTATCCGTAATACGAGCGAACGAGAGGTTACGAGAGCGGAGTCCTTTATGACGTAATAATTGCTTCACTCCTCCTCCAGCCAGCTGTAACCACGCCCCCGTTTTGTTTATACAACGAGTTCCTTGGAGGTGGGTACTTTCAGAATTCATGATGCGCGGTGACAAACCTTGAGGATTCAGATATTATTTAAGAGACACTCAAATCAACACATTAGATGCACTTCAAGTGTGAAAATAAATGGTTAAAAAGATGAACTTAAAGATTACAATGTTTATGTAAAAAAATAAGTTTTAAAAGTTCCAGTGCAAATATCTGGAGAATCTCCTAACATTGTATTTTTAACACCTCATTTAATACAGTGATTTTATTTAAATTCACATTTAACCGTTTACAATGAAGCATTTATTTTTTTAAACGTTGGATTTTACACTGAATTTATTTGCATCGAAAGAAATTATAATTATGTATATTATACAGTGTTTATCCCTCAGTCTATTAGCAAAGAAATGTACAAAATAATTTTAAAGTTACATCAAACTTCATATAAAAATGATTTATAATGGGACTAGTAACATATGGTTAAGAAATGTAAGAAGCAGACATCAAATCACTCATTTAATCCAGTTTTATGTGATGAATTGGTTTCTCATGTTCATGTTTGCTATAAAAGATCATTTTTCAACAGTTGGAAACACTGCTAATGTACCATTTGTTGCAACTTCACGACGTCAGAATCTTGCCTTGAGCCAAAACAATCATTCAAAGTTGTTTTATTAACTTTCTGCTGTGTCACGTAAAAGAGGCTCCTTGGAGGAGGTATGCACCGTCCATTTAATTTAATTTAACAACACAAGCATCGGGCTCTGAGATGAAGTGTGGCAGGGAAGATGCAGTGGGAAGTGAAAACCATTTTTTAAAAAGACGGAAACTGATCAGTATATTTTGTGAAAAAAAAAAGAGCTTAAATAACTCACACAAAGGACACTTTCTTACACACACTGACAAGAAGCATCTGACAGCTGAAGATAATGACCGCACTTAAAGGTTACGCACGCCAGCGAGACTGCCAACACTCTTGATTTATAATGTAGGAACTCCGAAGTTGGGTCAAGGCTCGTGATTTGATCAAACCCAACGTCTTTACAATATTAATCTCTCCCACGGGCGCGAGTCAAGTCTCTTTAACGCCCCCCCCACACCCCCCTCTTCGTGAGCAAAACAAGCGCACCTTTTGTGAGGCGTGACAGAAGCCGGTTCTTCGGAGGCGTCGGGATGAGAGCCGACTCTATACCTGTGGTTGGAATCTATAAAAAAAAACACAGGCCCACGATATGAAGAGACTTCATTAACAATAAAAGTCTAATCAGGGTCTTCATTAGCAAACACTCCCTCCTCGCCGCCGAGGTCTCGCGCTCACGACAGCAGGGACGAGCCTCCGCCGAGGCTCGGCCGTGATGGAAACAGCGTGACAGGCAGGAAGTCCTGCTGGGAAGACTGATGAGAGCTTCCCATTTGCAACTCCAAAGCCAAATGAGCATTTTCCAGAGACGGCTTTGTCTTTGTAACTACTTTCGGGGGGTTTTTGGAAGTAGAAAAAGAAGAGGCTTCGCGTAAACATACAGATGAACTCCCTGAATACATTATATTTGATTTTAAAGAGAGACTAAATGTTGGGAGAAAAATATAGCGAACCAGAACAATTCTCATCAACTTTCTGCCTGTCGCTCTGATGTCATGAGGGATTGAGAGACGACAACATGAGGTTTAATATCTAATCTGGTGACTTCAGCTGGAAAAAAATACTTTTAAAAAGCAGTTTTTACCACAACCTGTACTTTCTCAAGTTGACAAATCTTCAGTCAGGTTTCTATTCTGTACAATTGCTTTTTATGCCATCATTACTTTCTTCACTGAGATCTTTAATTTGCAACAAACCAAAGAGTACTTTTGAAGCAACTACGTCGTTGTTTGGTCTCTAATAGCACTTGGGTTTCCTCGATATCTATATTTTCTAAATCATTGAGGGTCAAACCATCGCCCTATTCAGAGAACTTGCTTCTTCTTGCCCCGATTGTCTTGGACAGGCTTCAGCCCGAGTGTCCAGATTACAACAGATCACTTATAGACTTTGACAAGAAGGTTAACAATGGTAACAAATGTCAATCTACCGCCACTTATACCCTCAACATGTTAACCATAATTCAACATCAAATGAATAAACGACGGCCATCAGGGTGGAAATATGATCAAATACTACACAAATGTGCACCAAGAATGAGAATGAGTGACAAACTGAGTCTTAATTTATATTAATACACTAAACTAACCTTATACGATTATTCTGATAAACTAACCATAATAAATATAATTAAGTTTGATGTTTAGAAAAGGAATAGATAATTACATTTCGGCAGAGTTCTGGATTTAGGAATCAATCACTACAATAAATACTACATTATATATTAATGTGTTGATTTAAGTTTTTTTTTTAAATAGATGTGTGACTCTTTTGTATCATCAGTGTCTGTTTGTACAAAACTCTCTTTTCATTGAAATATTGACATTAGAAAACTATCTTAAGCCCCGCCCACTGAAAAACACTGTTTTTCTGGAGATCAAATCTTGTTTTCCATAACCACGTCCACTCCGCTGTGATTGGTCAGGGTATCAAGGTTTGTCACCGCATGTCATCAAACCTTTGAAGTCTCAACCTCCAAGGGATTCGTTCTATAAACAAAGCGGGCGTGATTACAGGAGGAGTGAAGCCATTATTAGGTCATAATGGACTCTCGTAACCTGTCGTTCGCCGTGATTTCTGACGGGGGAGAACTTTATATAATAATAAGTTCAAAACATGGTCATGATGAGAGGCTTACTTCATCTTGAGGAGGAATACTTCAACATTTGAAATATGTGAGTCGTCACACGAGTTGCCCTTTTAAGTGAGAGGTGGGGGACCCCCTGGACAGTTCTCAGGTAAATTTCAACAGACAACTAGTCACAAACCAATGGATAGGTTTTGATCAACGGTATGCGTTTCTTTATTAAGAGAAAAGTGGAAAAACCCAGATAAACACACGTTAAACACACAAACTTTTCTCAGAAAAGGAGGCAGTTCAGTCTGGATTTGAACCCACAACTTTGGGTCCGCAGCTGACCCACTTGATCTCATTTTCCAAAAACGAAACCTCGTCTTCGTTCGGCGAAAATGACCACACTCGAGAAAAACTAATGCGAGGGAGAAGGACTTGAACCAATCAGCACACAGAATTACTGCTGAAAGCCCCTGGTGGCTATTAGCACATCCCGCACCAATTAAGACGCTAAGCGAATCTCGAGTGCTTCGGAGATTGAGGCCCGCTGTGTATAACGCCTCCCAACCGTAACATGACACTGAAAATGATGTTAGTCACGTTTTACAGCGTAAAACATACCTTCACCCCCTAACACCCCCCCCCCTCCCACCTTCATCCAACTATTAAAACCTGAGTGTTCAATTAGAGCTATTTGCATTTTGCTAATATCATAATTGTAGCTCCGGTCATTAATAGCGAAGTGGGAAATGAGTAGTAGTGGAGGTTTAATTCAAGCTTTGGGAGAAGAGATAACACCCCCCCACATCCACCCGCCCCCCCCAACCTCTAACTCTTCACTGGCAATTACAAGTCAGGCCCGACAGCGAAGAGAAAGAGTTATCAGTCACATTTCCTCAACACCTTCTCAATAAACGAAGCTACTCCAGCTGCACGTTTAACAACAAATAGGACTCGTAGTTGTGAGTTGAAGAAAAAGTTTTCAAGGTTGTCGCGTTTTCAAAATCTCACGAAATTCAAAGTGACTTCCGGAATCATCCGCCAAGTTGTTTGCGAGTCAGTTTCGCTTCTGCGATGGATCGGAAAACTTTGTGAAACGAACCAATAAAATCTGTTGAAATCCTGTGAGCAAAAAGTCTGATGAAGCTTCATGAAGCAGTGTCATGTTGTTTAGAGGTCAGTAGGTGGCGCCATCAGTTTAAAAATTACAATTTCATTAGAACAGTTGTTCAAAACAAAGGAAAATAGTGCAGAGACGCCATCTAGTGGACTCTGAACATAATGACACTGCTTCATGAAGCTTCATTAACACATCACTGGTTATTACTCTCTGAAATATATTTTGTTTTGAAAAGTTTAGTCAAAAAAATAAACCTGTAAAACAGTGAAAATGACTGTTTTTATCTGACAGTAGGTCTGTGAATATAATCTAGTGTTGGTCTGATAAAGCTTCATTAAACAGTGTCATTATCTTCAGAGTCCACTAGATGGCGTCTCTGCACTATTTTCCTTTGTTTTGAACAAGTGTTCTAATGAAACATCATTTTTAAACTGATGGCGCCACCTACTGATCTCTAAATTGCCAGAGAATCTTTACAACACTTTGAACCCGTTTCCTTCAGGAAAATACCAGAACGTAACCACGTAGGAATGTTCACACGATAAACACAATCTTTACCATCCATCTCTTTCTTCGACGTTTTCGAATACTGTCGATGTTTTGAGTGTACACATCCAAAAGAAACGCAGTACACAGGCACACAAACAGAGAAGGAAAAGAGTTGTAAACACCAACAAGAGCAAAATAGAAACTCCCTTGTGAATCCAAGAGCACTTGGTCTCTGTTGTTCTAATTTGCTCGTTATAATGAAGATGTTTCTAAGATTTTAAAGATGAGAGACGAGAATATATCAGCAAAAAACGACGTAAAACCTCTATTTTCTGAACTCTCCGATCTGAGATGTCATTTGTAGAAGTTGGTTACATTCATTTTCTACTAGTTTATCCTTTACCAGGGTCGCGGGGAGACTGGAGTCTATCCCAGTATCATAGGGCGAGAGGCAGGGGACACCCTGGACAGGACGCCAGTCTGTCGCAGGACACACAAAGACAGACAACCATTCACACACACACTCATACCTACGGACAATTTCCCCAAAGTTCTCAATCAACCTCTGTATGTTTTTGGACTGTGGGAGGAAACCGGAGTGCCCGGAGTAAACCCACGCACCACGGGGAGAACATACACACTCCTCACAGAGAGGTCATAAGGTGGCTCGGCCTGGATCTTCCCGACAAATAACTCATGTTCAACTTTTAAATGATGATCTTCAGAGCTCTCCAAGTCTTCATCACTAGCAAGTCTGTTCGAGTTCCAGCCGGTAGAACCTCCAGATGTCATAACATGTACAGTGGTGCAGAATGTAACTGGACTATATTTGAGAGGAAAACGTTTCCGCGGTAAATTGAACATTACGATGTTCACGTCAATTAATAATTTGCTAATCTTTTATTTTGAAGCTTTGGCTTCCACTCGGGGAGCGTCGGGGGGGCCACGAGGGGCACATTTGGATCTGGAGGAGTCTCTCACAGCCCAGATTATTCCTCTCCAGAGACCCATCTCCAAATTAAAAAAAACAGGTAAATAGATTCATATTCGGCGGCTGGATTTAGAGCTCGGATGAGAACTTAATACTTCTGTATGCGGGCGCACAAATTTATAAGCCGGCGCTAATCGATGACATGAGAATATCAGTAATAATAGTCATTAAAAGTGAGATGGCAAAACAGGTTTTAAGGCCGCCACAAGTTTACAGAACGATGTGGTGGATCAGATGTCGGAGATAAATAATCTTAGATGATAGTCATAATGTTACGGCTCGTCTGCCCACTGTAGTGAGTCGTGAACTTACTTGTCCCATCCGAGCGTCTCCATCTCGGAGATGAGCTGGGAGTAGTACTGTGGCGGGGGGATGGAGGGACACTCGGGACCACTCTTCAGACAAACTTCCTGCGCAGAGAACAGACGTCGAATCAACACAGAAGTTTACTTAAACACAACAGACAAAAATATAGTTTTAATGAACATTGAGAACTTTTTTTTTAACTCTGGAAATATCAAGGCAAATGTATGAACCGACTTTGTAAAAAAAAAAGGTTATTTAATTTAAAGAAAATTCTTAAAATATTCTTATCTTTACAAAACCCTGACATGAGGCAATAAACTTTGGATTATTGTAAATTTTTGTTGTTGGCAAATGTTGCCATCGTTTCCCCTTTATCTGTGAAAGTTTTGGGGTCGTCCACATTTACGTGTATCTATTATTAATGGTCTGATGAAGCTTCATGAAACAGTGACATTACTTTAGAGTCCACTAGATGGCGTCTCTGCACTATTTTCCTTTGTTTTGAACAACTGTTCTAATGAAAAATCATTTGTAAACTGATGGCGCCACCTACTGACCTCTGAACAACATGACACTGCTTCATGAAGCTTCACTAGCCCATCAATGCCGTCGCAAAGTTTAATTTTGGTGGTGATATTTTGTCACTTTATTCTTCCCCTGGTGGCGGAAATCTGAACTGTCGCATCATAAAGTTCACAAAAAAGATGAAACATATGCATTAGATTAAACATACCGTACAAATATATAACTAACATGATTACAGAAACACTAATATCTATTATCAGTGATGGTCTGATGAAGCTTCATGAAACAGTGTCATTATTTTCAGAGTCCACTAGATGGCGTTTCTGCACTATTTTTTTTTTGTTTAGAAAAACTGTTCTAATGAAAAATCACTTTTAAACTGATGGCGCCACCTACTGACCTCTGAACAACATGACACTGCTTCATGAAGCTTCACTAGCCCATCAATGCCGTCGCAAAGTTTAATTTTGGTGGTGATATTTTGTCACTTTATTCTTCCCCTGGTGGCGGAAATCTGAACTGTCGCATCATAAAGTTCACAAAAAAGATGAAACATATGCATTAGATTAAACATACCGTACAAATATATAACTAACATGATTACAGAAACACTAATATCTATTATCAGTGATGGTCTGATGAAGCTTCATGAAACAGTGTCATTATTTTCAGAGTCCACTAGATGGCGTTTCTGCACTATTTTTTTTTTGTTTAGAAAAACTGTTCTAATGAAAAATCACTTTTAAACTGATGGCGCCACCTACTGCCCTCTAAACAACATGACACTGTTTCATGAAGCTTCACATCTACCTATACTTACTTAATAAAAATATAATAAAATAAATAATAAAATAAATATATAATAAAAGTATTTAATTATAAAGATAAAATCAATGTAGGTTAAAATAAAAATAATGTGCTTTTCTGTTATTCTTTCCTTTGTTTCACTACAACCGGAATCACCACTTTATGTTGCTTTAAAATTAAATATCACAGATAAACAAAAGTAAACCAGAGTCCAACAATATATATTTGCGTCTTAAGTAAATATTCAATCCATGCGATTATTGAAAACATCAAACACTTTAAAGTATTATTCAAGATATTTCAATAACGGAGACGATGGTTTTCGAGTTACGGCAAACGACTGTCGGGGATATTAGTTTTTCACACACACTGTGCTTAAAGAAATGATAGCCATCGACATGGACCGAGGATTCACACCCATCCCGAGCCAACAGTGTCAGCGTGACCGAGGAACGCCGCTGTGACATTCTCCTCCTCACCAGGACGGTCTTCAGCTCCAGGAGGAAAGTGGCCAGATCGGCCGACTGCTGCAGCCTCTGCGAAGGGAAGAGACATCCTTGAGAAGGAAGGATAATGAAGTGACACTTTTCTTTTTTTTTCTTCCCCTAGCATTCAAATCAAACACCGTGTTTGTGATTAATGGCCGCTGCCACCTGTTTTAATAATTAATGATGGCTTCGAGGCTGTGAAAATAATGAACTTTGCAGCCGGGGGTGAAATATCAATCTCATCCAAATAACCCAGAGGCCTCACATAACAAATAGGGACATTTTTTTTCCGTGCGATGTTAATTAAAGAGTGAAAAATATTGTTTCTCTGTTGCGGGCGAGGGAGGCGAGCCTCGTGGTCAGGGGGAGTACAGTAGCGACGCACGCCGCCGAACACCAGCGAGACTGGATTTGAATGGGAGTTGATCTCAGTCTGTCGCAAGGAGTAGTTGGGGATAATAAAAAAAAAGTTACCTGCTTGACAATATGCTCGTACCCACGCAACAGGTGCTTCAGCTGACAACAGCAGGTGAGCCTGCGACGACAAAACACACCGATAATGGTCGTCGCTAAACCGTACAACTCCAGAAGTGACCTCACTAAACTAGTCAAAGCTACATGCTAGCGTGCGGCTCTCCGTTTGACGGCGATTCAAAATTAAGTTTTTATGTTTGAAGAAAAGCTATTTGAGGAAGCGAGATCTCAGGGAAGAACAACAATGTGACACACAAAATGTGAGTCTCCAAATGTTTTTCAGATGAGGCGGATTCCACTTTTTTTGTGTGCGTGGGAGTGAACTATGAACGGTTAAGTTACACTTGTTATGTAGCAGAGGTGCCACCATTCTTAATCTCTGCAACTCTAGTTGAATGCTTTGGCAACAAGTACTTTATCCATAATAAGTGAAGGATTTACATTTAAATTCAACTCAGCGGGAGAAAGTTTATTTTGTTTTGGTGTTAAATGAGCCGCTCTAGTAGAAGAACTCACATTTTTTCGATCCTTTATTTTTGTTTCTAAACAAGAAGGATCTGTCTCGCCTGCAGTTAATACAAAACTCTTCAGCGAGAATTCTGAGCCGCTCTAGTAGAAGAACTCACATTTCAACGATCCTTAAAACTCTTCACTGGCTGCCAGTTTCTTTCAGGATCAATTTTAAAATTCTGGTTCTTACTTTCAGATCTATTCATGGTCAGAACTTCCATCAGTGATCTGATCCAGACTTACACCCCAGCTCGGGCTCTGAGGTCTGTGGATCAGAATCTACTTATGGTTCCTGAACACGCTTCAGGACCAGAGGAGAGAAATCCTTCCAGACTGTTGCTCCTAAGCTTTGGAACGATCTCTGTGTTTGATGATCTACTGACTCCTTCAAGAAACTACTATGCTTAAGACGTACTTAATTGTGACCCTGGTCTAGAAAAGCGCTCTAGAAATAACCATTACTTACTTACTTACTGCTTGCCAGGCTTCTGCGCGGTCTGAGGGCTTTTTCTAGTTAGAATACGGGTCTGTATTGTCAAGAATATGGCTATACTATACGTTTCATGATACAGGGGCAATGATAAGATATATATTACGATACTGCCGAAAAATATATTTGTAGTATTTCCCAGAGTACATGATTCTTGGTGAACTCGTTACTGCTTTAATGTTGTCTTGAAACCAAAATATTTCCAAATGGAGTCTTTGGTATCCCCTCATCCTCAGTCGTCATGCAAGATTTCATTGTATGCTGCCATCTAGCGGCTGGGGGTTCAACGCAACTAAAAAATGAGCAAACGCTGTAAATATTTATATGACGAATTAAACATAAATATTAAGATTATAGATGAATATACCCAATTTCCCGAAGTAGATCCGTAGAGGGATTAATAAAGTCAATATAATTTGCATTTGTTGTGAGTACATATATTTTTATTTAACACACAAAATCACAAATAAAATCTGATTTAAAGCAAAATATTGTTTACCATTAATAAACACATCCAGGGCTGTTGAATATTGATACAGTAAGAAACTCTTTTTCCTCAATTTAAGAGTAAATATAACTTACTTGGCAAACTTGAGTTGACGGTTCGGTGGGAGAAGTATTCTCACCCGGAAGTCTCTGTCCTGAGAAGAAAAACAATTCACTGGCAGTTTAACTAAAGTAAAACGTGTAGAATAGTAGCTTTGAATGACTAGAACACGTGTTATTTCATCACAAAACAGCGCCATCTATCGGTACATCTACTATCAAACAGTACAGATTGTTTAGCTAATGTTTTAGAAAACATGTCAAACTGACCTGGACTGTAATAAATCCGTCATAACAGGTTCGCTGCCGGTCCAGAGGCAGCAGCAGCGGGTTGTCTCTCAGCAGCTCCATGACCCCCCACAGCTGAGGCTGACCCTCCTCAGACGGACCGGGTCAAGGTTTTAAAAGTAGTCTCTGCTCGACTGTTAGCCTCGAAGCTAACAGCAGTCAAGCTAACTCTTCACAACAAACTTCCACAGACGCGTCACAACTCCCGCCAACGAAGCGAAACCGATGACGTTGCTGTGGCGCGTTCACTGACTTACAAATAAATAGTAATTTTCACACTCGACATTTCAACTCGAAAAAAAATAAATAATAAAAACTCCAGATTAATATAGATTCTACTGTAGTCGTATAGACCCAGTATTAGGTATATTCACAGCTCAATGTATTTATCAAAACAACAAGAAAACACCAAACAAGAATCAATGTTCAACAAACACTATTACATATATCTTTAGAGTATTTCACACTAAACATAAAAGTTACTCAGGACAAATATATAATAATATATAAATATATATATATTTCCCCCATTTATGTATATATATATTTCTCCTTGTTTTCTAATTTCATTTCCACATTTTAGTTTGATACGCTTCTTGAAAATGAAATAATGAAATGAAATGTTTTAATTTAAATGTAATTTAAAAAATAGCTGCATTACCGTTGCTGCAGTTATACAGGAGTTGAGAGAGACGACTATGATTTCTCCAGCAGAAAAAAACAATATATTTAATGTTACTTTTTTTTATTTTAAATATTTTTTCACAATATTTTATTATTGCCACTGCTCACTCTGTTGATAGTTTTCTTTATATTTAGTCTGCGTTTTCTAAACAGAATGAGCCGAACAACATGATCTATGTCGAAGAAGAAGAAGAAGTAGAAGAAGAAGATGAAGAACAAGAACAAGAAGGAGAAGAAAAAGATGAAGATGAAGATGAAGAAGAAGAACAAGAAGGAGAAGAAAAAGATGAAGATGAAGATGAAGAAGAAGAACAAGAAGGAGAAGAAAAAGAAAAAGATGAAGTTGAAGATGAAGATGAAGATGAAGATGAACATGAAGATGAAGATGAAGAACAAGAACAAGAAGGAGAAGGAGAAGAAAAAGATGAAGATGAAGAAGAAGAAGAAGAACAAGAAGGAGAAGAAGAAGAAGAAGAAGATGAAGATGAAGATGAAGATGAAGAAGATGAAGAACAAGAACAAGAACGAGAAGAAAAAGATGAAGATGAAGATGAAGAAGAAGAACAAGAAGGAGAAGAAAAAGAAAAAGATGAAGTTGAAGATGAAGATGAAGATGAAGATGAAGATGAAGAACAAGAAGTAGAAGGAGAAGAAAAATAAGAAGACAGCTCACCCATTGTGTCCAGCGAGGGTTAATTCAAGTTTACACAAGTGCTACGCTAAGACAGACAATCATTTAAAAAAAAAAACAACACCTGCATAGTTGAGTTCACTGAGAGGGAGTGAGACACAGAGAGTGCTGTTATGAAAAAACAAGTTTGACATGTGTTGGAAAGTGAGTCTGAAAGTCATTGTTTTTAGCTTGAAGACTAGTTTAAAACTGTGATAAACAGGAGGTTCAGGAAGTAAGTAAGTAAATAAGTATTTTTTATTTGTACAGCGCTTTTCCAGACCTGTTTGAAGTCTCACCACAGCAGGTAAACACACCTGGACACTGACTCAACTGGACGAGACAGAAAACAAAAGTCCAGGAGTCACAGTTTGATATTGTAAACATGTCAGATATTTCATATTCATCCACTTAGTTTTTACATGTGTTCTACTTTATATATAACACAAAAATATATAATTGACATTAAAAATCTCATAAAAAAAATAAATAAAAATAAAATGTATTTATTTAACAGTAGTAACAAAAGGGTTAAAACCTGAATCCCCATCTTTCTCCCCACGATCTGATCATTTTTTAACAGATTTTTCCTCCTCATTTTTTCCCCTCAGTGCGTGTCTCTTGAAAAAATAAACGTGCAAACTTCAACAGTGACGCTTTACTTTCTTCAGCTGCTGCGCGCAGAGCTGTGAGGGGAGTGTGTCAGAAACAATGTGCAGCCGCAGATTGATGCGTGTGCGTGGCATCCACCTGCCGGCGCACAGAGCCGGCGAGGCGGGAACAAAAGAGGGGGACCCTCTGCTGCTGGAGGAACATCTGAGGGGTCTTTACGGTACGAGCGCATTTTTTTTCCTCCTTCTTTTTTTGCGGGAGAAATTGTTGGGGGATCGAGCTGGAGCATCAGCATCAGCATCAGCATCAGCACCAGCATCAGCATCAGCATCAGCACCTCCTCCCTCTTCTCCTCCTCGGGCGTCTGGTCTGCGGCGCTGGTCCGGTTCTTAGAAAAGAAAAGGGGGTCACACGCGAAGGTGGGCTTCGGGAGGACGACTCGGTGGTCGAGGCGGTGAGCTGCTCTCTCGGTGTGTGTGCGTGTCTCCTCTCGCGCTCAGTTCATCACTGGCCATGGTCACTTCTCTGGAATGCAATTGGCTGGAAGTGGTGTGGGTCCTGCTCCCTGCCTCCCTCTCCTCCCCCTCTCTCCCTCTCCCTCCCTCTCTCTCTCTCTCTCTCTCTCCCTCCCTCTCTCTCTCTCTCTCTCGTGTCCGAGGAGCCTTTTCGTGGCTCCTTTAGATCTGTTTGTGGTCTTGATGTCGCGAGTCCTTTATTGAGATTCGCCATGTTGGAGATGAACCTGGAGTCGCTGCTGCTGCTGCTGGTGGAGAAAATACATGTGAATATCGATAATAATATACGACGATATATCGATCAAATTGACTCACACAATCGAGGAGCTGAAATAATGGCGTGTGTGTGTGTGTGTGTGAGTCCAACGCATTTTCAATATTTTAGAACAAAAGATGGAGGAGTTTCATCTTCAGTCACCCGCTTGTTGGATATGACGTTATTTTTATTTGATTTTATTTTTCAATTATATACTGTATATGTAGTAGGTAATTATACAAGTATATATAGTAGGTAATTATAAAATAATTAAAAAAAAATAAAATAATAACGTCATATATATATATATGACGTTTTTTTTTTTTAAATCTATGCATCATAGACCATTATAAACGATATATATATATTATATATATATATATATATCGTTTATAATCGTTTATAGTAGGTAATTATAAAAGTATATAAAGTAGGTTATTATAAAATAATAAATAAAAATAATGTATATAACGTATATATATATATATATCAACGATATGATATGATATATATATACTGTATATATATATATATCATATTATATCATATTGTTAATGATGCATTTCTTTAAATTATAGCAGTTGCTTATATCATCATAAAACCGTAGTGACCAGTGTATTGTTGAACGAACATCATTTTATTATTATTATATTATATTTTATTTGTTTTTGCACAAAATAGTTTCATGTGAAACAAGACGTATTTTTTTTATGATCACTCAACTAATAAAAATAACAAAAGAAAAACTAAACTAAATTATTATATTATTAATTTTACCTCAATTACTTTAAGTAAGTAAGTGATTTGTATTCATATAACTCCTGTGTTGTTCTCAGTGTTATCTTGACCTTTAAAGTATATATTTTATTGAGTATTGTTTTGATTGTTTAAGCGCTTTGTGACCCTGGTCCATTAACACTTAAATCTTCTTTGTAAATTCAATAGTTAATTTTTAATCATTTTGTGAGGTATTGAATTTGAACATGAAAATATTATTTTCTGTGTCTGAACATTCATCGACTCTCCAGAGAAAGACATGCATCTTAGCTTCATGCTAACTCTGCGCTGGTAGAAACACAGACAAACATGTGTCGCTCCAATTTTAGTTCATTGTTGTCGCACTATTTGTGTGCATGGTGTGTATTTTTTTAAGCAGTGAAATGTGACGTTTTATCAAACTTGAATTGACCATTTTAAGTTTTGTCAAACACCTGCAGCAGTGACACGGAGCTCCGTCACACGAGTTGTATTTAAGAATATAATAATAAAAAGGATGAATAATTTTAACTTACATCACAGCAGAGTCAGAGAAAAGTATGTTTGTTTGTTTGTGTGTAATTTAGTTTGTTTGTTTGTATGCATGTGTCGCTTTTTTTTTTTTAAATCTTTGCCAGTGTTTATATTTATCTGTATGTGTATATGTGTTTATCATTGTTTTTGTAACATGGTGTGTTAGTATTTGTGTGTCTTAGCGTGTTTGTATTTTGTTGTGTGTGTGTGTTTGTATCATAGTGGTTGTGTTTGCTAGTGTGTTTATTTATGTGAGTATGTCCTTGTGCGCGTGTATCATAGTCTGTGTATTTTCTTGTGTGATTAAATTTGTGTTTCTACATGTATACACACATGTTTTTCTGTGTTTCCTCATGTGTTTGTATTTATGTGTATATGTTTGTGTGTGTGTACATCTTTGTTTGTGTCTACACTTGTTTGTATTTAGACATGTATTCGTCTTATAATGTTTATATTTTTGTGTTTTGGTATTTGGAAGTGTCAGGGTTTGTGCATGCTTGTGTCTGCATGTGTGCGTGCGTGTTTTTGTGTGTTTCTTAGAGGTATGTGTGTTACACTAGAATCTGGATCTGAACTCTGGCATCTGTTCGCTGTTAAAAAACTACCAAAAAGGAACACTAAGTACATTTAAACACATATTTTAAATATATAAATCTTTATACAATATGAATACAATTAGCCTTTTTATTGTAATTTTAAAACATTAAAAATGATTATTACGATACTTAGAGAGAAAAGTACTTACAAAAAAAAAGAGCCATAAAAAGAATTATATTACAATTCAATATTTTATAAGTTCATCAAAAAGTCATGGTTTTAAATGAAGATGATAAAACAGCTGGAAATCTTTTACAATCTTTATTTTAATATTGAAAATATATTGTTTAAAACTCTTTCCCATCCTTTCTGACAGTTTAAACTTTGGTTTTACATTATTATACAATTCAATTTAATCCTTTATTTTTTAAATTGACCACAAGAAATGATTGAATCTCTGTTCGTCTCAACATTAGTTCACATAGTTTATCTTATAGAAATGTATTGTAGTTTGTTGGATATATTTTATATTAATTAATAATCCTTATTGGATGTCATATTTGAAATGTATTTGTTTAATATTTTGATTTTTTTTTTTTGCATTATTTTATTTTGATTTTTCAGAGAACACGACAAAACACACAAACAAGAAAAAAACAAAACAAAACAAAAACCACATCACCCCATCCAGCTAAAATAAAAGGTAAAAAAGATAAGAAACAGAACTTACAAAACAATATTTGGTCAAACACTTACATATTGTACACAAAAGAAAAATATAACATTTTAGGAGTCCATTCTTTGTGCCAAAATATAGTCCAAAAAAGGCTGATATTTCGATTTCTAAACTAATTGTGTTTCTATTTGTATTCAAAGCCTTAAATCATCTACTTTTTTATTCTAATAACTTGTAGCATTATATTTTTATACAGAATTAATGATTTAAATTTTTTTTTTAAATCACTGTTCAATATATGCTTTAAAAATAATTGATTATTCAGTTATGGCTGCTTTTTTATTTTCCCCATTTGATTTGTTTTCCATATTTAATTGTGATCTTTGTGTACTTATCTCTCACCACAACACTAAAGATACACACAGACGTTTTTAAACAGGCCTCGTCGGATCCAAACACTGCCGTGACTCTCCATCAGCGTGTTGAGCGTTCGAGGTACAGATCAATAATCCACGTTTATTACTTTCTCCCTTTTTCCGAACCGTCGTCGGCCGACTTGTCCTCGTTACTTCTCGGCCAATCGGGGGATCATCTCGTGCCAATCGATCGTCTCTCTCCGGTCCTCGAAACCATCTCCTTCGTGGGTGAGCGAGGAGGAGAGAGAGAGTGCGAGGCCGGGTCCACTCCAGCTGATTAGTGTGTGTGTGTGTGTGTGTGTGTGAAGCTTGTTAGGCGCCTGTTGGATTCCCAGCCCTCGCGCTCTGTTACTGCTGGCACAGGACTTCCCACAGCTGTGGAGCGACACGCCGCTGAGATCTACTGTGTGTGTGTGTGTGTGTGTGTGTGTGGTGACTCATGGAAATCCAGCCATCGCAAGCGACTCCTGTTTTGACAACAGCGATTAAGAGTTTGACACAAAATGGAGGGGAAATGATGACGGACGGGTGAGATCCGGCGTCTCCCCTTCGCACAGTCGGCGGAGCACGGAGGGAGGTTCTGAGCCGCGAGCCGGGCTCGAGGTTTCCGACGTCAAAACCAGTCAAAACGTCCCCGTCTTTAGGTCGCGGTTATGCTTAATTCGAATCGTTTTTTTACCGTATTCTTCGCTTCATCCACTCTGAGGTCAAGAGGTCAACAGCTGGAGTAAAGACTTTCCCTGAAAAACCTCTCGCGAGTCTATTTGAAAAACACATTCTATACGTATCATAGTCATTTTATGGTTTATATTTTAATTCAATTAAATATTACATTTTTTTTTAATTTACTGCATAAATATTCAGGACGTTTGTTCATTTTTAAGTCGCAATTTCCCGCCCATAGATGGCAGCAGTCATTACGTACTCCACAGCTAAAGGAGCACTGACTGAGGACGAGAGGATACTGACGACTCCAACAGCTTTTAAAGCTGATGTTTGAACATATTTTGTTTTTTAAAAACAACTAAATCAGTTTTCATCAAGAGTCATGTAGTCTGTAAATTCTGCAACCCGAGGAGTCAAGTACTCGACAATACTACAAATATATTCTTGTTACTACAGTATCACGATACATGGTATTGTTGTCCCTGTATCTTGATGCGTATTGTATTGCTAGATTCTTGCCAATAAAAATCGTATCGATACAACAACAAATTAATCAAGATCCTGGCGATGACTGAGGACGAGAGGATACAGGCGACTCCAGCAGCTTTTAAAGCTGATGTTTAGACATATTTTGTTTTTTAAAAACAATTAAATCAGTTTCGTCAACAGTCATGTGACCTGTAAATTCTGCAACAACAGTGTCAAGTACTCGACAATACTACAAATATTTCCTTGTATCGCACTTTATCATTGTCCTTGTATCGTGACGTTTATCGTATCTTCAGGATTCTCGACAATACACGCCCCTACGACGTAAGTCGTTCAGATGACAGATCTTCTTCTGTGTCCCGGGTCTGCCCAGAGCCTCCCCCCAGTTAGACACCTCTCTCATCGTCTCTCGGACGAGCAGTGGTTCTACTCTGAGTCCCTCCTGGACGACTGAGCTTCTCTTTTCTAACCTTGTGTTCACGCTAAACACATTAGCGATTTGCTTAATCACTAGCATGTTTATCAGTCACCATGTCACGTGGTTTAGAGGTTCTACTACAAACTATGGCGCTAAAATACAGGAGTGAGATGCCTTTGGTGAGGCATCGGTGGAGCGTCGACCTCACACCTATTTTGCTGTTTAAAAAAAAAAAAAAAAAATCTTTTTATATTTTATTGAGTATTATTATTTATCATTTTTTAGTTTAGTTTTTAGTCCATCTAGAGGTCGCATTTCAATGACATTACGTTTCTCAGCAAAAGCGTCGTCTCTAAATATAATTCGGGGTCGCTGGGAAAAGCGACCTTGGTGATTGTCACACATCATAGTAAACATTGACACATAAGGTCAGTTAGCTCAATTGTTAATGTGCTACCAGGGCCCGGGTCTAGACAGGCATGTATGAGGGGGCAGCCACAAATCTTGAGGGGGCATTGTGCTGTTACTTACTTACTTACATGTAAGTTTGAGGGGGCACAACATTTATTTGAGGGGGCCAGGCGCCCTCTTGCCCCTGCCTAGACCCGGCCCTGTGTGCTACACACTTTTGGAAGTTTTTGTACGTGTTCGCCGGTTCGATTCCAGCTCTCAACATTTTAGTTAAAGTTTCATATATTTAAAATTATTATTTGTTCTTTGTAGTGTATTTGTGTGTGATTGTGATACTTTGGTAGAAAGTATCTCTGATGTTCTGGTGCAGACGACAGGTTGTTAATAGCTTTTCTTTAATTTTTAATCATTTTAAATCATTCAGTTTATTCTTTATGATGTATATTATAGTATAATTCAAATATGTTTTTTATTTGTATCTAAACAAGAAGCATAATTAACATTATTTATTTTTTATTATTTATTATTATCCATCATTTGTTTAAAGTGTTTAGATTAAAATGTCGATTTCTATACACCGGTCGCAGCTTCAATCTGTTTCTAGCGACACATTCCATGCATTTGTAGTTTCGACAACAATCTAAACTTGTGCGACAAGCCTTGGCGTGTCAACCAATCAGAGCCCAGACTGAACAGTAACGTGTGCAAAGAAAGATCGCTCTGATGGACCCACAACTTTTACTCGAGTCAAAGTTACAATCCTGCTTCTCTGATCTACCATTTGGACTTTCCACTAACTTTAAACCCCCAGCAGATCAACCAAATTGTTTTCAAGCCACTCGAGATTCGGCAGGAAGTCGTTACTTTTCGTCCAGAACGAGCGACTTCTCGCGACAAGTGAAATATCCGTTTTAATCAGTTTGTTTCTTTCTGCGAACTGACGAGCTGAGCCGCGTCTGGACGGAAATATAAATTAAAGAAACTCTTGATTGTATTTACAAGATCCTCAGGAGCCTTCGACGGAGGCTGTGACTCAGCAGAGCGTAGAACTCTGATTATCAAAGCTGCGCAACAAACGTCTGGAGGAAAGTCAACCCTCGTGTGACTGTCGAAACTTTCTTCCACCAACTTGTGTCATAGCTTTCTTTTATTTAGTTTTTTTTTGTTAAAGTTCCTCCTGATCCAGTGTGACTTTTATTTTTTAAGTTCTGTATTCATCAATTTTTTTTATTTTTTATTTAAATCGAATGGAAGTTGTTTTCTTGTCTTCTCTTTATTATCATTTTCATTTTATATTACAATTACAAAATATATATATATTTTTTAGACGTTTTTCAAGTATTTTATTTTCTATTTTTTCACTATTAGGCTGTTTTTTTTCGTGGGACATGCGGTCAGGGGAGGCATAGCCTCACCTCTCAATGCACAATCCATCCGTATCTCTTAATGTGGCCAATAAAATGCTCACAGATACGTTTATTTGCCTTGGTTTTCCACTTCCTGGCGGATGCATTTAACCATTAAAGTTTATTGTTTGTAATGGTCTTATTTAGTTTCACTGATCAAGAAATAAAACTGCAGTGAAAAGGCAAAGTTGGAGGCACATGCTAGTGCGCCTCATCAAACTACTGCTGATTGAGGCGGAGAGACTTTTAAAACTAAAGGAAATAAGGTTTTACAACAAAGAAACGGAGGTTTGTGTGGCGAAGGAAAGACGCATGGACTTTATCTAAAGATCAAATTAATACCAGAAATGGTTTTAATTTCAATCATATATATATATATATATATATAAAAGATAAGACTAAGGAAAATACAATAGAACTACATTTTTGGCCTTAAATAAAATATAATTAGTTTTCCTCACGCTTATATTGACCCATTTAATACTCAACAATTATCTTTTCACCATAATAAACATTGTTCCGGTTTTGCGTAAATCTAGCCAATCACAGAAGGCCTGACGCAATATAAACCAATCAGAAGCAACGAAAGGCGGGTCTATCGGTCTCTGGGATTCTTGACTCTTGAGTCAAACTTAAATCTGCTTTCTCTCCAAACTTTACGGTAAATTCCCCAAGAAATGATTAATTAAATCATATTTTCTTTTTAAATTCATATGTGTGTGAAGAATGCTGTTCAGATATGAAATAACCAGTAGCTAATTAAATAAGTTTTATATACTTTACTTATATTACTTAAATATATTACTTATACTTTAACAACTTCTCTTGTTTTCTTTTTTTCTTTTTTTATGGACTACTTTAGTCATCATGTTATTATTGTAACATTTTTTAAACGTTTTCTCAAACTTTTCGTTAGTTTCTCTTCGATTATACCGTTTTTTTTGTTGTTGTGCCGATTGTTTTCCTTTTAACGATTATTTTCTTTTCAAGTCTCTATTTTTCCTTCTGTTTAACTTCAACTCTTCCTCCTGCGACTCTTTTGTCGTCCTGGTTTCCAATACTTTCTGTTGTATTTAATCATCCCTCTATTTTAGATATTGGAACTCTCCTCTAACGAAGTACAGTCGGATCAATCCTCCTTTGTTCGCCAGACCCTCGGCAGCCGGAGGTTCCCGCAGTCGTTAATAACAAACAAAACTGAATCACCTGCTGAGAGTCTTCGTCAGAACGTGGCGTCCTCCATCGGCGTGCCGGGCCCAGACCCTCTTCACTTTATGGGATCAATGCTTTTGTTATTGAAGTGGGTCTCTGCAGCGCAGCTAATACATTCTGCATTGATCCCCCCGCAGCCCCCCCCCCATCATCCCTAAAACACACTCTTTATTGGCTCTTCTGGAGTCGGTTCAGCTGAGCTAAGACTTCACCGACGTGTTCTTAACTCAACGCTCCGTGATCATCTGGAGCAGGAAGTTACAGGAAGATCATGTGAGGAGACGACCGTGACCCTCGAGGTCATTCCATCAATGACTCTTTTCACCTGAATATTGACATGGTTTTAAATTGAAACGTCTGCTATTGAAACCATTTTTTTTTTAACACACATTACAAGTAAAACAGTCTGAAGTTTAAAAGAAAGTACACAACATAACAAACCCTCGGAGTTCACTGATGGTCGTACTGAAGACACACACGTGTGTCAAATATTTCACAAATAAAAAGTGTAGATGTGAAATAGCTGTTTATGGCTTTAAAACGAGACACACATTTATCTTTAAATGTTTTAACAAGCACACAATTGTGTTTGTTTTAGTTTGAGTGAATTTAATAACAGGTGTGTGTGTGTGTTTTCAGACCAGTGTGTTCACGTTACGTGTTTATATGTGTGATGATGTTAAGTTTATATTGTGTAAGGTTGTCTTTGTGTGTCTGTAAACATGTACGTTTTATTGTGTTTTTGTTAACATGTATGATCTGTTTTGTTTGTGTTCACATGTATGATCACGTGTGTGTGTGTGTTTGTGTATGTTCTTGTGTCTGTGTTTACCTGTATGATCAGGTGCTTGTGTATTTACATGTATGATCTGGTGTGTTTGTGTTCACACGTGTCTCGTGTGTGTTTAAACGTAAGATCGGGTTTGTGTGTGTGTTTACATGTGATCAGGTGTGTGTTTGTTTACATGTATAATCTGGTGTGTTGTGTTGTGTTTAAATTGAAAATCTGGTTTGTGTGTTTACATGTATGATCAGGTGTATCTGTGTTCACATGTATGATCAGGTGTGTGTGTGTTTACATGTAAGATCTGGTGTGTGTGTTTGCATGTGAGATCAGGTGTGTTTCTTCATATGTATGATCAGGTGTGTTTGTTCATATGTATGATCAGGTGTGTTTGTTCATATGTATGATCGTGTGTGTGAGTTTACATGTAAGATCTGGTGTGTGTGTTTGCATGTGAGATCAGGTGTGTTTCTTCATATGTATGATCAGGTGTGTTTGTTCATATGTATGATCAGGTGTGTTTGTTCATATGTATGATCGTGTGTGTGAGTTTACATGTAAGATCTGGTGTGTGTGTGTGTTTACATGTAAGATCGGGTGTGTGTTTACATGTATAATCTGGTGTATGTGTTTACATGTAAGATCTGGTGTGTGTTTACATGTATGATCTGGTGTGTGTTTACATTTAAGATCTGGTGTGTGTTTACATGTATGATCTGGTTTGTGTGTGTTTACATGTACGATCTGGTGTGTGTTTACATGTATGATCTGGTTTGTGTGTGTTTACATATACGATCTGGTGTGTGTTAACATGTAATATCTGGTGTGTGTTTACATGTAAGATCTGGTGTGTGTTTACATGTATGATCTGGTTTGTGTGTGTTTACATATAAGATCTGGTGTGTGTTAACATGTAATATCTGGTGTGTGTTTACATGTAAGATCTGGTGTGTGTTTACATGTATGATCTGGTTTGTGTGTGTTTACATATAAGATCAGGTGTGTGTTTACATGTAAGATCCGGTGTGTGTTTACATGTAAGATCGGGTGTGTGTTTACATGTATGATCTGGTGTATGTGTTTACATGTATAATCTGGTGTATGAGTTTACATGTAAGATCTGGTGTGTGTTTACATGTAAGATCTGGTGTGTGATTACATGTATGATCTGGTTTGTGTGTGTTTACATGTACGATCTGGTGTGTGTTTACATGTATGATCTGGTTTGTGTGTGTTTACATATACGATCTGGTGTGTGTTAACATGTAATATCTGGTGTGTGTTTACATGTAAGATCTGGTGTGTGTTAACATGTATGATCTGGTGTGTGTGTGTGTTTACATATAAGATCAGGTGTGTGTTTACATGTATGATCTGGTGTATGTGTTTACATGTATAATCTGGTGTATGTGTTTACATGTAAGATCTGGTGTGTGTTTACATGTAAGATCTGGTGTGTGTGTTTACATGTATGATCTGGTGTGTGTTTACATGTAAGATCTGGTGTGTGTGTTTACATGTATGATCTGGTGTGTGTATGTTTACATGTAAGGCCTGGTGTGTGTTTACATGTATGATCTGGTGTGTGTGTTTACATGTATGATCTGGTGTGTGTGTGTTTACATGTATGATCTGGTGTGTGTGTGTTTACATGTATGATCTGGTGTGTGTGTGTTTACATGTAAGACCTGGTGTGTGTGTAGTAGCGTCCCACTGTGATTACTCTGTGATCCATTCGTCAGCCTGTTTTGTCACATAGTAATATTCACGGCGAGCGGCGACACGTTAGTGCGTCTAACCTGAGCGCTCACGACCAGAGCCTGCAGCAGGCCAGCCGGAGCCTTATTGAACAATCCTGCGCCAGCGACGCCGGCAGTTGAGGACATTAATGATCTGGACCCACTCAAGGTCCCCCGCCGGAGCCCACAGGCCGGCCGCTCGATCCCCAATCAATAGCTTTTTATTAAAATTGTTTGCCAGGCAACACAAATCCATATTGTTTTGCCTCGGACAGTGTGAACACGTCGGACATATTTATTTATTTTCTGTAGATGAAAATGATTGGTGGGCATGCATGGAGGGGGGGCGCGAGGGGGCGAGGGGTGCTTTATTGGAATATCCATTTCATCATTGATTTTCATAAGAGATGCATTTGTGATCTTCTTATTTTCTCTTCCCTCAACAGGGTAGAATTACACGCCGTATTATCTCCGGTATTAAGCCAGAATTAATAACACAAGTAATTATAATGCTTATGTCTAACCGTACGCCGCCATCGATCGCCGCCGCGGGGCCCGAGACTTCGTCCGTCACAGGATCTCGGACAAAATAAAACATGCAGACGTCAAGAGATGGAGGTGAGACCGACTGACGTGTCAACCAGAAGGATTAAGGAGTAAATTTGACCTTTTAAAACTACAACAAAGAGGAAAAAAGTTGACCAAAATCAACCAAATCAATCATATTTCCCTACAAATGTTTATGTTTTGAAGATAGTGATAAATACCATCATGAAGAATTGGCAGAAATAAAGTTTTGTACTTCTTAATGGAGTCTACTGACTCCTTTAAGAAACATCTTAAGACGTTTCAATTTGTTCAGGCTTTTCCTTGATTTTCTGGAACTCTGTTGTGTTATCAGTTTTATCTTGACCTTTAAATTATATACTTTATTGACAATTGTTTTGATTGTTTAAGCGCTTTGTGACCCTGGTCTGGAAAAGCGCTATACAAATATAAATTACTTACTTACTTACTTAGTTACTTAAATAATTGATGAATGATCGCTTGTAAAGTACGTAAAAGAACCTTTTAAAATGAATTAAATTGCGATCAGAATGACAAACGCTTGATGAAGAGACGATTAGTGGTTGAAAAGAGGCAAAGAGTGGACAGTGAGTTGCTAAAAAACCAACTGAATAAAACACAGTTACACAAAAACTGTTATCAGATTCAAAAATTTGTAAGAAAAAAAGGTTTAATCTAACGAACATCTATAAGATTTTTTAAGCCAAATTCCAAAGACAAGAATGAGTAGAAATCGTGAAGCTAGCTTAAAAAAAGCTATTTTTACCTGACTTAACCAGCTTGACAAACAATTAAGGAAATTGGACACAACATGTGTATAAGTTTTGTTGGTTTAAGAACATCTGGATTACGTCATTGACTAAAATATAGAGACTTTTTTTAAACATGTCTTTCTCTGTAACGAGCTAATATGCTAACGTTGCTAGCTTGAGCCCGCGGGAGGTCGGAACGAAACAAGATCCTGGTGAAAACACAAGAGTCTTTATTGTTTGTGATGTGAAGAATAGAAACATGTTTGTGTAAATACATTAAATAAATGTAAACAAAGTAGAGAGGATTGAAGCCTGAGAGGATTTTCTATACAGTTCTGACATAAATACTGAAAGTTTTTGCGGTTTGTTCATAATAATATAAGAAATAATATAAGAATAAACAATGTTTTGTTACGAACTTGTGATGAGGTTAGTGGATTTAAGGACAGTCGGAAGCCACGATGACTAAACTTTAAATATTCAACGGCAACTATTAATCGTTAAAAAAAATCAAATTTTCATTTTTTTTTCCCATCAACCCCCTCATTCTCCTTCAGTTGTAAAAGTACCTGAACACACAAGTTCACAGTGAGGTTTAAATCTCAAACGTTCACTGTTGATACAATATCTTACAAATTATTATGGATAAAAATACATATAAATGATTAAATGAAGAGGAGATAAAAAAAGAGTTCAGGAGCTCCTCAGATTGTTGAATTTTCAGCCTCAAATGATTAGGTTTCAGGTTGATATTGAGAAGGTTTGGAGATCAAATGAAAAAAAACGTAATCTGATAACTGTTCAAATCATCCCCGTAATTTCCTACGGTTCTGAACGCACCTCAAGCACTCATTTGTCTCCTCAAACATAGACTTTATTGAAGCGATGGATTCTACTTTTTATGAGGCGATCTCTGAGGTGAGAGTGCAGTTGCAGCAACCTTCCAAAAGAGGGCAACATGATGTCACGATAGCGCCCCCCCCCCCACCACCTGAACCTCAGAGAGGATGAGCTTCAAGGTTCGGGTTAAACATGTAAGTAACGATCATTTACATTCAGGCTGGAACGGCTTCTCTGTGCTGTCAGTCGCCGCTTCAAAGCTGACAAACAAACACAAAAACTCTCCTCGTCGTCACGGACGTGGAGAAGTGGATGAAGTTCTTCACAGTCGGGGCGTCTTCGTCGTTGAGGGCCGCGGGCGAGGGTGGAGGGTTTGAACCAGCAACCCTCTCTCACCAGGGTCTGCAGATTTGAAAAACAAATTAGTACTTTTAGAATGAAAAGGTCTCAGGATTCCTTGGTATCAGACTCGTTTTTTAATCGTTTCATCTGTTCGAGGAGTCGTCGTTTTTCTGTCGGCCATTTTGCCATTTAGAGCAGGAGCTGTCAATCACTAGGCCCTCGATGACATCACAACCTTTGCAAATGACCTAGTTTCACTAAAAGTTTCAGTCCGTCTGATACATTTTTATTTATTTATTATACATTTTTTACCACAGAGTTCCTAAAATAATATGGAATCCATCTTAGCCATCTTGACACATTAGCGTTAGCATTTAAGCTACTAGCATTTGTATATCTGCGCTACCAAAATGCAGAAGAAACATTCTATTGTTCAGATGTTTTTTGGAAATACTCCACAAAAGTGCAACACAAACACATCACATAGATGTAGAGAGAGACTTTTTTAAAACTTCTAAAATAAGTACAATCTAAAATTGTATTTAATGTTCCATATGCTACGCAGACAACAACAACATGTGTTCATCTTCCTATTAAAACAACCTGTTATAAAACACATTGTACTTTGTCAACATTTTAGAAAATAAATCTCTTTGATTTGTGGAAAATAAAAACAAATTATAATTATTTGAAAACTACCTTTATTTGTGCTTAAAAAAAGGTTAAACCTCTATCTGTAAGAGAGTCATCTTTGTATGTCACCCTTCCTGATACATGAAGAAAACTACTTTAGTAGTAGTAGTTTGTGTCGTAAACTCTGTGATCGATACACAGATACTTCCTCCCGATTGGTCCTCGAGGAGCCGGTAGTTGTCGTCAAATCGTCCTCTCAGGTGTCGTCGCTTCTGAGGAGACGACTCACGTCTCGTGCTCCGATCGGTGACGTCTGGTGTTGAAAGATTGAAGCTGAGAAAAAAAAAACATTTCGATTGTGACTCTGAATTAAACGCCGTCGCTCGTCTGCTGTCGACACACAGACCGACAGACGTGTCGCGTCTCGTGTGTTTATGATCTACTCCTGGAGAATCACTTTGATTGACAGCAGAGTTGTTTGGCTCCTCATTTCTATCTGCTTGATGTCCTTTATTTTCTCTTTTTTTGATTAATTTCCCCTGAAAGTAAAAAAGATCAAGACGTATTAGATCCACTCGACCTTGGTCTGTTCACATAGTATTTCCCCCTCCTGGCTCTAAACCCTTCAACAAAGATCTGCTCTTTGTTTGCATCCAGGTCGACTCTGGAGCAGGTCGGGTCAGCTGTAGTACCCGCTGGAGACAGCAGAGGGCGACCTTTGCCGCGTGGCTCCTGATCACAATATAATTTACCCCTAAATCCGATTATAATCTGTGTAAAAATCTGATGATTCATAAAAAAAACTACTGTGGTCAGAGATGAGAGGATCAACTCTTTAGACCACATTTAGTTTAAATCTGACGACTAGAGGCAACAGTGACGTGAGTTTTAAACAAGTAAAACAATGACTCCTTGAATCTTACTAGAAAAATAATTATGCATCATTATGGATTTTCTATAATTCATTTTTTAAATAATTTAAAACTTATAGGAAAATATAGTTTCTCCTTTTGATATCGCTCAATTTGCTAATAAACACCACATTGAATATTGTAGTTTTAAATCTTTTCAAAGTACAATACACATCATTTTAACGTGACATTTTTGGTGACTTTACCTGAATTTTACATTTTTACGTTTGTTGTTGAGATACATAGATATATTTTACATCATATTTAATATTTGGATTTCAATCTTACAATCATTTTTGTGTTTTGTGTTGATGTTTTAATCATATTTGGGTACATTTTGTTTACTTTTCTTTCACTAGTTCATATAGTAATGTTTTGATCTGTTAAAATGTGGATAAAGCTAACCGTTAGCCTTTAGCTCCTGCTCTCCACAACACCACGTAGTATTTTGTGTCTCTCTTCTCTAAATACACACTTGTTTCAACTCAAACTTTTATTTTAGAGTGTAACTCTTCTTTTCTGATGCGTCCCCATAACTTTTCAACGTCATATCTAACAACAGATTTAGAAAAAAAGTGTTTTGCTAATGATTAGCACAACTAGCATTGGTTCATCATCGAAGCACAAGTTTATCTTTTGTTTTATTTTGAAATCTTGAGCAGGAAGTTCACATTGTTCTTGGCTAACTGTCACCTTCTCACCTCAAGTAGCTTAAATTAACTGTTGCTATTTATATTTTTATTAAAAAATTAGTAAAAGGCAAAAAAACAATAAAATATTTTGGACAGTACATTTTTTAAATTGATTTTATTTTATTAAAGTTTATGCTGCAGTGATCAGTGAACACGTACCAACACTTTCTATACAGTTTTGTTTAATTTAACTTGAAAAAAAACCACCTTTATTTAAAAGTTTCCTGCTCTGGTCCTCAGACCGTGTCTCTCGCTCCGTCTCCTCCCGGAAACGTCCTCCTCGCCATTTGTCGGATCTCCACGCATCTGCCGAGATATTTCGCTGAGGTCGTCATTCCTCTCCTTATCTCCTCCTCTTCAGGATTTTGGTGGAACGTTTAGCTAATTGATGATCACATGCTGGGCCTTATCAGCTCTCGTTGTTCAGTCCATGAATATTCAGGAGAGTCTTTGCCGCCGCCGCTTTATTTGCGGACAAAAAAAAAAAAAACCGTGCAGCACGGAAACGGCGTCTTCGCTCGCTCTTGCCTTTTGCCGCTTAATTACATTTGGCGCCGGCGTCTTTATGGTGGATGGATCCACGCACTCCCACCGACCGACGGCGTCAGACAACAGAGGCAGAGCCGCCTCCTTCCATCCTCCTGCTTTCTCCCCGAAAAAAAAAAAAAAATCCTCTCGTGTGATCAATTTGTTTATGTTGATCGTCGTCGCCATCTTTGAGAGCGCGGAGGAAATGGAAGGCGGCGGAGGAGGACGGGATGGAGTGACAGGTGGAGGAGGTGTGGAGCTGCTGTTGTATCTCTGACTTTACTCCTCATGGAGATTTAACGTGTATTACTTTGTGTAGTACGATCAGTTATTTACTGGGATATATCACTTTTGTGTGTCATGCTGTGTGTGAAAGAGAGTCGATAAACACACACGCTGTCTTCTCTGAGTCACAATCAGAACAATCACAAACCTAACAAAAAGTATCGCACACAAAGGACAAACACAGACACACACATTCTGATTAGGGTTGTGTATTGGCAAGAGTCTGGCGATACGATACGTATCACGATACAGGGGCAACCATACGATTCATTGTTATACATTTGTATACTGTAGGGTCCTTTATATTATATAAATATATTTGTAGTATTGTCGAGTACTTGACTCTGGTGTTGCAGACTCTTGACAAAGGCGTTACTGCTTTCATTTGTTTTCAAACCAAAATATGTCCAAAAACATCAGTTTTAAAAGCTGCTGGAGTCGACTGTATCCTCTCGTCCTCAGTCATCACGCGGGATTTCATTGTACCTTTACCTGAGGAGGACGTACTGCTGCCATCTAGCGTCTGCAATATTAATCGCAACACAATAATGAACAAAATCTGGGAATATTTCGCATGTAAATATACATAAATTTGAAAAATACATTTATTTCACACTTCATTTAGATATAAACCATAAAAGAACGATGATCCAAATAAAATATGAACCAATATATTTAAAAACTGCTGGAGTCGACTGTATCCTCTCGTCCTCAGTCATCGCGCAGGATTTCATTGTACCTTTACCCGATGAGGACGCACTGCTGCCATCTAGCGTCCGGGAATATTATTTGCAACACAAGAATAAACAAAATCCGTGAATATTCACATGTTATTATCAATTTAAAAAATACATTTATTTTATTCATACTTTATTTAGACATAAACCATAAAAGAACGATGATCCAAATAAAATATGTACCAAAATATTGAAAAGCTTTCGGAGACGACTGTATCCTCTCGTCCTCAGTCATCGCTGGGATCCCACAAAAGAATGGACCAAATACGTGAATATTCACATGTAATTATACAGGTAAAAAATACATTTATTTTATTCAAACTTTATTTAAATACAAACCATAAAAGATCTATGATCGAAAATATCCAACCAAAATATTTAAAAACTGCTGGAGTCGACTGTATCCTCTCGTACTCAGTCAAGTATTTGAAAGCCATCAATACATATAATAATATCAAAAACAAAAGTTGTTGATAATCGATACAGTATTGTGAAAAAAAATTGTGTGTGATATATTGATGTGTAGCTTTATATTCTTACACCCCTTATTATGACACACACACCAAACCACACACTCAATAGAGCCCTTCAAAAATACACACATAACTACACAGTTAGCTTACAAGCATCTCGACGTCTCAATCGCGGACGCACACAAAACAAACACTACACACTGACACTTACACACTTACAGGTGACGCACTTTACACACACACACACAGTCCTTCACAAGTACACACACCGTAAATAGCACCTTCTCGAGTGCACGAAACACACACACACACTCTTAAGTGGAGTTGCTAATAAGGAGCGATCGCCGACGGAGGAAGGAGCCGAGGAGCCGAGGAGGAGGACGAGGAGAGAAAGAGGAGCTGTGAAGGTGATTAGTTGTTCTAGCGGATCTTGGCGTGGAGGAGGTTTGGAAACACTAATCCTCGCTTTGGTTGGAGACATTTTCGCGCAGTAGGTCCCTTCTTTCCGCCCCCTCTCAATTTTAAGCCCCGTGTCAAGCTCAAGCCCTCTTTTCCACTTGCTCTCATTTCCTCTGCCTCCTGGCAAGCCCGGCTATTTATAAGAAAATCATTTTTCTTTCTCTCTCCCTCCCTCTCTTCTCGCGCTCCTTTAATTCTTTCCTGGTGCGTTTGATTCGCTGCCCTGCTTAGAGAAGGTGCCCAGATGAGTGGCAGCCCGCCAGCTGCCGCCGCTTCTTTTCCCTTTTTCCTACATTTTTCGAGGCGACGGTATTGATGAGTCGCGCGCCCGCCGTCCCGCCATCTTTGCATAACGGCGAGGCCCCGGCGATTGGCCGTCCGCCCGGGCGATAAGCCTTCGTTTTTTTTTTTTTTTTTTTTTTACAGGATGACATCATTTATGCGCCGCATTATTTGATTGTTTTGGCTGCTTTCTAATTTGATGGATCTGGCCGGTGTCGGCGGGGAATCGTACGGCGTTACCTCGTCACTAATCCCCCCCTCGACCGGGTAAACGTATGCATGTAGCACACGGTTCCCGACAAAAGTACTTGAAGAATACAACGTTTAAAGAAGTGGCGTCGTCGCTAAGTGGGAAGGAAACTGCACTTTTTTTTTCTTACATTTACATTCTCGCCCGGCCCAGTGCCGCCGCCGCCGCCGCCGCCCTGGGCCAGATATCATCCAAACTGCCATTGATTTGTTTGTCCTTTGGCCGTTTGCACGCTTTGGGAAATGAATCACGGCTCCTTTTTTGTCTCCTTCTTCTTCTTGGCATCGTCTCTTTAATCCATACGCTCCTTGTTTTCCATAAATAACAGGGCGAAACTCGGCTTGGAGAAGGTTTCTCGCTGCGATGACAGGAGGAGCTGCATACACACACACACACACACACACACACACACACACACACACACACACACACACTTGTGCACACACACGTTGGTGGAGGTAGATTAAATTAAAGAGCTGTGAAATGATGGCTTCCCTGTCCGCGAGGCTACAACTTCTGATTCGAAACACAGGCGGCGTCCCGGTGGCGTCGTCCTCGTCGGCTACGACGCGTCGTACGCTTGTACTTTTTCTGTGTACCTTCAGCTAAATCAGGTGTTCTCCGTGGCGAAAAGAAATGACACTTGGTGTAGCAGCGATGGAATCGACAGTCTTTACTATTCCGGGACAGCGTGTGGCGCTATGAGGCTAGTTTTTAAATAGTGAAACACAACTGCGACAATTTGGCGAATTAATGATGTTCAATTGTACTTATTTGTCGACCAAAACTGCAGTTGCAGAAACTAAAGTGTTCCAATTGGCCAAAGTTTTTGGCTTTCAAGTCATATTTTACTTTATCTTTTATGGTTTATATATAAATAAAGTGTGAGTAGAATAACTGCATTTTTAAATTTACAATTACATGTGAATATTCATGGCTTTTGTTCATTTTTGTGTTGCGACTGATCTTCCAGACGCTACATGGCAGCAGTACATCCTCATCAGGTAATGTACGATCAAATCATGTGGGGTGACTGGGGACGAGAGGATACAGTGACTCCAGCAACTTTTAAAACTGATTTTTGGACATATTTTGGTTTGAAAACAAATGAAAGCAGTTACAACTTTGTCAAGAGTCATGTGGTCTGTAATTTCTGCAACACCAGAGTCAAATACTCGACAATACTACACATATATATTTGTATTGCAATATATCGTATTGTTGCCCCTGTATTGTTGCTGATACACAACCGTAACTGAAATAGCTTTACATAGTTTTTTTGTTGGAATTTTCACAACAAACTTAAACTTGCTGTCACATTATTTTTAGATGATTCATCCCTTAAATTTCTATATGAATATTGTTGTGTTGAGTGTGTCTGGACCATGATGGGATCTGTCTGGTTCATCACACCTACATTAGCTTTGACAGTGCTAATGAGCTAATGCTAATGGGTTCATTTGAAAAAAGAACCACACTTCATACTTCTTTAAACTACCATTCGGATGAGTCTCTCTCTCTTCTCAACCATTTATTGGTACTTTTCGCACTTTAAAAGTGTCGATTGAGGCACAAATTCTGAACTGAAGGATGTTCACGAAGAGAGTCACTGTTGTTAGCAAGAGCCGCTACAGTAGCTTCACCAATGACAACAAACATAATCAACTACGAGAGATATTAAACACTCAGTTGGGACACAAGACAGACAAACGTTCTCGGGATTGCTCAATGTAAACATTCCTATAGATCCAACACTACAGCTACAAGTGTGAAGCCATTGTCTTCAAGAAACGTAGCACTACTTCTCCTTCCTTATAAAACCTTCATTTAACCAGATAACTTATAACTATTGATGGACTGATGAAGCTTCATCAAGCAGTGTCATGTTGTTTAGAGGTCAGTAGGTGGCGCCATCATTTAAAAAATGATGATGTTTCATAAGAACAGTTGTTAAAGACAAATAGTGAAAATAGTGCAGAGACGCCATCTAGTGGAGTTCCATCTGGATCCAGGAATGTTTTGAAGGTTAACTTTATTAAGTTAAGAAGAGGTTCTCACTGAAAAATGGATGTGATACAATTGAAAAAATTAAAAAATACCATATAGTGTTACTGTAGCAACAAGTATATATGTGTAGTATTGTCAAGTACTTGACTTTGGTGTTGTAGTATTTACAGACTACATGACTCTTGACAAAGTCGTAACTGCTTTCATTTGTTTTGAAACCAAAATATGTCCAAACATCAGCTTTAAAAGCTGCAGGGGTCGACTGTATCCTCTCGCCCTCAGTCATCGCCGATATCTTATTTAGTTGCGGAGGATGTAACGACTGCTGCCATCTAGCGTCCAGAAGTATAACGCCAAAAATCTTGACAAATATGTGAACGTTAATTGTAATTCACAAAATTAGTTCATGAAGCTTCAGTCTCAAATCTTTTCTAAAAGTTTACATGTATCCAGATCAGTCCGAGATACAAGTTTTCCTCCCGAGACACAAAAAGGTATTCTTTAAAAAAAACGTGGATCTCACGGATCGTCCAAGAGGAACGATCGTCTCCATCTCGTCAGCGTTCCTTCGACTGACGGAACCCTCGGCGTCTGCTCCGGATAACACGGTCTAAAGACCGCACAGGACGTCTAACTCGTAACCTTTCCGGCCGCCTCGCTCTCTCTCTCCTCCGCCGCTCGCTCTCTCTCGCTCGCCCGCCTCTTCCTCCGCAACGCCGGATAAAATTAATTTCCCTGACCTTTGCACGGCCCAGCGGCCGCGGGTCAACTTCCAATGATCATTACTGCTACCGTTATGTTTCTTCCTTCCCTCCCGCATAAAATATGCACCAGTGGATAACGAGAGCTCGGGGAATCCAGCCGCGATTTTCTATATCCCGGGAAAGAAAAAAACAAAAAAAAAACAAGAAGGAAACAATTAAAGGAGAATAAACAGCCACCTGGTCAGATGGGGGTTTCGACAGCAACCTCAGAAAAAATGACTGAAGAGTTCCGCTTGATGTACCAGCGAGCGGGGGGGGGGGGGGGCGGAGGGAGAGCGGCAACATATGGGCCGGTGTGATTGCAGAGGTTGTCTTTAAACGCATATCAATGTAGCCGCGTCAGTACAGTGGAGTCACCTGCAGGCGGTGCGGCAGCAGGACGGCGGCGGCGTAATCTCTTTTTAATTCGAAGCTTGGCCGCGCACAACTTAAATGGTTCCCCCTTATTTCGTCAGTCAGGAGGTTGAGGAGGGCTCGTTGTCTGGAGCCCAGGCTGGCGTTCTAATGCACACGGAGGCAGTTTTTTTTTTTTGGGGGGCCAGGTGTGCGGGACGCAAACACTGTGTAAGCGGGATAATTGCGCCACTTAGCGAGTCCAATCTGTGAGGACTTTGCTCCGGGTGACCTTCCCCGGGTCAGGGAACCTGTGGCCGACAGCTGCCGCGCCATCTTGGATTCGCCAGCTTATCGTTTAGAGGAGGAAGATTTGGCTCGAAGAGGGAGAAGAACGAGGTTTTGACTTCTTTTTAACGCTCAAATACAGCAGATTGAAGACTAAATTTGCAATTATACGTAAGGTTTGTTAGCTTCACAGCGAGAAGGTTGCTGGTACGCTTCCAACTAGTGACCTCTCTGTGTGGAGTTTGTATGTTCTCCCCGTGTTGCGTGGGTTTACTCCGGGAACTCCGGTTTCCTCCCACAGTCCAAAAACATACAGAGGTTGATTGAGAACTTGGGGAAATTGTCCGTAGGCATGAGTGTGTGTGTGAATGGTTGTCTGTCTTTGTGTGTCCTGTGACAGACTGGCGTCCTGTCCAGGGTGTCCCCTGCCTCTCGCCCTATGATACTGGGATGGACTCCAGTCTCCTTGCGACCCCCACAAGGGATAAAGCGGTAGGAAATTAATGAATGAATTCATGAAAATTTGTTAGCAGAAGTCTAGGGTGACTGTTGAGAGATAGTACCATATGTTTCAGGACATATATAAATGTATTTAAAAATATATATTTTTTTGTCCTATTTACTAAAAACATAATGAGGAAGATTTTTTTTTTTTAAAGTAGTCCCGCCTGTAAAATAGTTTTTGTAAAACATATTTTAATTAAATATATATAAGAAAAAAAAAAATCGTGGTTTTGCCTTGAAACTTGCAGACATGAAAATGAACTTTGTTTCGTCTTCGCTGTTTGATGGAGATGCGAGAACGAGGTTTCACGAAAATTGGCAGCAGTCATCACATCCTCCGCAACTAATTAAGATATCGGTGATGACTGAGGACAAGAGGATACAGTGGATTCCAGCAGTTTTTATAGTTGATGTTTGGACATATTTTGGTTTGAAAACAAATGAAAGCAGTTACGACTTCGTCAAGAGTAAGTAAGTAAGTAATATTTATAAAGCGCTTTTCCAGACCAGGGTCACAAAGCACTTAAACAATCAAAATAATACTCAATAAATATATACTTTAAAGGTCAAGATGAGAACAACACAGGATTTCCAGAAAATCAGGGAAAAGCCTGAACAAATAAAAGTGTCTTCAGATGTTTCTTGAAGGAGTCAGTAGATCATCAAACACAGAGATGGTTCCAAAGCTTAGGAGCAACAGTCTGGAAGGATTTCTCTCCTCTGGTCCTGAAGTTCAGGAACCATCAGTAGATTCTGATCCACAGACCTCAGAGCCCGAGCTGGGGTGTAAGTCTGGATCAGATCACTGATGGAAGGTCTGACCATGAATAGATCTGAAAGTAAGAACCAGAGTCATGTGGTCTATAAATTCTGCAACACCAAAGTCAAGTGCTCGACAATGCTACACATATATACTTGTTACTACTGTACACTATATGGTATTTTCACATGTCCTTGAAACCACCATTCATTTTGTGAAGTATTATTTTTTTCAATTGTATCACATCCATTTTTCAGTGAGAACCTCTTTTCGACTTAATAAAGTTAACCTTCAAAACATTCCTGGATCCGGATTGAACTTCCAAGCATGAGTGACGGTCTGATGAAGCTTCATGAAACAGTGTCATTATCTTCAGAGTCCACTAGATGGCGTCTCTGCACTATTTTCCTTTGTTTTCAACAACTGTTCTAATGAAACATCATTTTTAAACTGATGGCGCCACCTACTGACCTCTAAACAACATGACACTGCTTCATGAAGCTTCATCAACACATCACTAATCCAACATTTCACGAAAATACTTTCTTTCCGGGTTTACAAACAAGAACCCGAAGAGACGAGTAACTGCCACACATTAGCGGAGGTGATTCAATCCTCTGTTCCCCTCTAAGCCCGACACGTGGACCAGGATAAACCGTGTGCCCCGATATCACCCGGGAGGCCGGACCAGGAACATTCCTTCAAATTAGCCAAAATGTCTCTGCCAGTCGGTAATGGACTCCCGAGGTGTCGGGTGCTCCCTGATTGATGTCCCCCCCAGTTCACTTCCAAAAAAACCGTCCCCCGTCCTCAAGTAACTCCTCACATCACCGGAATAAAAAGAGAGATAAAACTGAAGGAAATCTCTCTTAATCCTCTCACCTCCGTGCACTCGGTAATGGCACAGAGTGAATAATGTGCTCGACTGAGAGCGGAGTCATCTGATCCAGGATCTTTTTTTTTTTTTCCTCTTCCTCCCTCGGAGTGACCATCCGCTCTTAAAGTCACCGTCTGGCGGCGTCCTCGCCAACCTCCAAACTCCATCATCCGGTCGGACAGCTCGGGCCGGAAGACGATAAATGGAGAGAAACTTTTAGAGGTGTGTGTCAGAGGAGGTGAGGAGGAGAAGAGGAGGAGGCGGCGGCGGCGTTTAGAAGTGATAGATATTGATAGAGATTGTAATGAATGTGGTGAGGCCGCGGCGCCCTAAAGCGCGGCGCTGGTAATGCGGGGTGACAGTGTATTTGTACTAATAACCCTTAAAAGTGGTGATAAAATACAAACGCTCGCCGACCGGAGGCCTGATGGATGTGCTGGGAGTAATTAAACTCCATTAGGCTGCGGGTCCACTTACCGAAGCCAGGGAACGTCTTTAAAAAAAAAAAAACGGCTCCCCCCCACCACCCCCTCGGGGGGGGGGGGCGACTCTTTTCCAGGTAGCCGGGGTAAGAGCGAGGGCCGGTGCGTCGTCTCTCTCGCTCGCCCACGAAACCGGCGGAAGACACACAAGAGCTAACTGTCACCCGATGTTCCGCTTTCTGTTGACAAGAAAGTGTTTTTTTATTTTTTTGGACGGGATGGTGAGCCGGGGGAGCAGCCTGCGGCGAGACCACCGTGTGAAGCTCACAGGCAGAGTCTGGCTGGTCCCGCGTCAGCTGTCAGGACCACGACACGTACCCCCCCCCACACCGTCCTCCCCTGCACACGCTCACAAGGTTTTTCAAGAATTTCTGGGATTGGTGTCATGAAAATTCTTTTTCTTTTTCCTTTTTTAAAAAAAAAAAAAGTTGGTGTTGACCAGCAGGGGGCGCTTTGATCTGTGACAACGTTAGTGTTTCTTCACCTGTGGGAGTGAATCATGTTTGCACTCCATGGACTGTTGAGACTTCTTGGGTTGACGTCAATGTGACGAGTGACAAATCAACAAAAATCAGGAAATCGAACACAATTTTACGATGTTTTGTTTTTGTTTTGGATTACGAGTTAACATCTGATACATGTGTGTTGATGAAGCTTCATGAAACAGTGTCATTATGTTAAGAGTCCACTAGATGGCGTCTCTGCACTATTTCCCTTTGTTTTTGAACAACTTTTCTGTTGAAACATCATTTTTCAACTGATGGCGCCACCTACTGACCTTTGAACAACATGACACTGTTTCATGAAGCTTCATCAAACCATCACTACTGACATGTAGCCACACTTTTTTTTTGCAGCTAGCGACCAATCAGAGTCCGGTTCTCTCAAGGTTTCTGCCCCAGTGGTTTGTTACAGCTTCAGATCGACTACGCAATGCAACACAATAGAGAGGATACACACCTCATGACCTGACCATCGACACACTCGTCAAAACAGGATGTTAAGCATGAATGTTGGTGTCGATTTTTTTTAATTTAGATTTTAACTCGAACTTAAAAAGCTTTTTAAACACATTACTTGTGAAATGTTATGTAAAACAACATATTTTCTCACCAGGATAGGACAAAACAAATCCATTAAATACACAAAAGAAAGATTTCACATATAGAACTATTTGCATGACAAAAAAATGAAGATGATACATTAGATAGTACATTGGTTTGGTTTATATTTACTAATATAAGGTAAAGTAATACTGATCCAGATTGAACTGGAATGTAAGACTTAAAGTACTCACAGCGTTTTGAAGACGCAGATGCTGCAGTTCATATTTAGTTCGCTGGATAAACAACCCACTCTTTGTTATGTTGTGTTATTATGTTGCTAAATTACATGTAATCAAAATCATGTCATGAGCAGACATTTAAAAAAAGCTCCTGTCGTTCTATTTAAAGAGTGTATTCCTTCAGTAACTGTCCATCAAGTGTCATTGTTGCATATGTAAGTTCAAAGATATGTTTCAATCCTTCCAGACACACATCCATCAACAAAGCAATGTTACCAACGAAGTAACACAAACAATCAGATGTAGTTGGTTTAACAGAGAATTAAATAGTTTATTAAGGTTTAATAAGACAAACTTTATGCCATGATTCGTACCATGTTTGTCGATCTATAAAGTCTTAGAATCTACGATACACATCAAGTATCAATGAATACACACTTCTGTGTGTGTGATAAAGTAGATTGACGACAACATATCATATAAAAAAACATCTTTACATACTAGACAAATGATGCACTTGTGAAGACACAATATACAACAATACACCGTGCAGGCCCTGTGCATGCAAGGGTTTATTGCAGACACACAAACATTTCCAGATGGACACACATGCAGTCACTCATGCACACAACCAGAACCATATACCTGCACTCACACGTATACACATGCAGATATACACATACACATCAGCAGATACACATATACATGCACCCAAACACACATAGACACATACAAATGCAAATACACTGACAGACATAAAAATACACACACAACATCCTTACAAACGCACACACACTGGCACACAAACACATGCACCAACAGACAAACACAAACACATATACACACAAAAAAATCTATGCACACACACAACCACACACAAATATATGCATATAAACACATGCAAGCAGAAACACAAAAATAAAAACACACACATACATGCACACACACATGCAAACCTAAAGACACACACACACATACAGACAGACACACGCACACTTATATGCACACACACATACGTACATGCAAACATAAAGACAAACACAGACAGACGCACACACACATGAATGTAAACACACACACATGCAAACATAAAGACAAACACAGACACACACACACAGACATAAAGACACACACACACAAACATAAGGTAACACACACACAAACATAAAGACACACATACACGCACACAAACATAGGGACACACATACACACACAAACAGAAAGACACACACAGACAGACACACACACACACAAACATAAAGGCACACAATCAAACATAAAGACACACACACACACAAACATAAAGACACACACACAAACATAAAGACACACACACACAAACATAAAGACACACACACAAACATAAAGACACACACACGCAAACATAAAGACACACACACAAACATAAAGACACACACACACAAACATAAAGACACACACACAGACATAAAGACACACACACACAAACATAAAGAAACACACACAAACATAAAGACACACACACACAAAAATAAAGACACACACACAAACATAAGGACACTCACACACAGACACACACAAAAATAAAGACACTCACACACAGACACATACAAACATAAAGAAACTCACACACAGACACACACAAACATAAAGACACTCACACACAGACACACACAAACATAAAGACACACACACACAGACACACACAAACATAAATAAACTCACACACAGACATAAAGACAGTCACACACAGACACATACAAACATAAAGACGCACACACACCAACATAAGGACACACACACACACACACAAGATGATGGCATAGATGCTCTATAAGTGTGTCAGTGTTTTTGCTCAAGGACTCTTGTTGCCTCTCGGGGAGAAAACCTGGAACTTTCTTTCACCTCTAGTCGGTAGTTACGCTGCGTAAAGAGGAACCTGTGAACCACACACACACACACACACACACACACACACACACACACACACACACACACACACACACACACACACACACACACACACACACACACACACACACACACACACACACACACACACACACACACACACACACACATTGATTGTAGAAGCTAGGGATGGGGGGGGTTCAGGTCCGATCATCTCTTCTTTTAATGACCCCCCAGGGACCCTCTACCTGACGGGCCGGCTCGGGCCGCAGTGTCCAGGTGCTGCAACATAAACGCGTCTCATTAATAATTGACGCCAGCGTTTTGTAGCGACGGCGCCGGAACCACAATGAAAAGAGAAGTGGATGGCAGCGGTCCAGGAGTGGATGTATGTGCGACGCTTCTGGTCTGTCTCACTTCCTCCCTGTCTCACCTCGTATCCCTGTCTCACCCGCCTCCTCGTCTCACCCGTCTCCCCGTCTCACTTCCTCCCCCTGTCTCACCCGCCTCCCCGTCTCACCCGCCTGCCTCTAATCACACTCTGACTTTGTGTGACCTTTCGCTGGCTAATTAGTTGAAGAGGGGGTTTGTGGGTAATCGGCGGACCAAGTTGTGCTTTTTCAACGTTGTTTTGGAACAAAAAACTTAAAGGCGTTTTTTTGGCTTTTAGCGATAGCATGCTAGCAGACGTGGGTAGCTAGTGTCAATCATTCAGCCTCACATGCTAATTGTTGCTAGCACTGGGCGTGATGCTAACGTTGCTAACCAAAAAAGATGAACTTGTTATTAACCTTTTATAATATTTTAATGCATAACAGAAGATATTTTTATTGACAAGAGATGAAAAAAAAAGTTGGCTGATTCACTCGCCAAAATGACGCCAGAACTAAAAGTAGCTCAATTAGTTGAATGTACAGCAATGAGCTAAATATGGCTAAAACAGGACGTCGTCGCTAAATGTCACTCAAAAAAGCTAAATATTGCTTGAACAGAAAGTGACTAAATGTCAGTCAAACAAGAAGTAGCCAAATGTTTTCTCAACAGTTAAAGTTAAGTTTAAATGTTGCTCAAAGAACTAAATATTCCCTGAACAGGAAATAGCTTTTTTAAAACAGGAAGTAACAAACTATAGTGTTTCTTCCTACGTGAGGAGTTACATTTTTTATCAATAAAAATATGTTGAAAGAATAAGAAGTAGCTCAATGTCGCTCAAACAGTACGTAATTATTATTATTTGTTAAGCTTCTTTCTTCCCAAAGGACTCGAAAACCATAAAAAGTTAAAGTACATACAAATTAAAAACTTTTAAAAAGTCACGACAACATAGTCATAAACAAAACTTAATAATAATTAAATGTAAAATAACTAAATGCACCTAACATTAAAGTAGCAGCTTTATTATTTGTATTTCAAAACATCTTCTTTTGTATATTAACATCTTTTAAAAACAGCTTTTTTGTGATTCTTCCTGAAACGTCAGATACAGAATTTTAAATTTTAAAGTAATCTTTATCCCATATAAGTTTGTGTAGTTAAAATCTATAGATAAAGTTGTCTTTATTGATGGAAAAGTAAACAGCAACAACATCGTATGTCACTTATTTATAAACTGGCAAATGATGCTGTGTTGCTAGCCTCTGAGCTAGCTTAGCATGCTACCTAGCTAGCAAAGGACAACATTGATATTGACCTAGTTTCACTTTAGCTAACATCAAAAATAAAGATATTTAATGTTGATAAATCTCAGGAACCACAGAAGAACTCGTCGAAAACAAACTTCTGAACGTATTAATTTGTAAAACAGTTTAAATCCCGACTGAGTGGCGGCGTCAGACACTGGGACAGCTTCCTCATGAAAAGAATCCGTCGTTCAATCCAACATTTTCTCAACCGCACTTGGATTTCACTCATTTTTTTTCCATTTTTTTATTTGATATCATCTTCGCCGGCGCCTGAGAGAAGATCACGGCGGCCATGTTCTGTAATGCTTCAGTCAAGCTAGCGCCGGGTTACACACACACACACAAAAAACTAAAATAAAACACCGAAAAGAGATGAGCTTTTTGTGTTTAGAATTGAACGACGCGAACATGAACTAGAAAAAGAAGAGTTTTCAGTTTTTTTTAGAAGTGGAGAAGATTTTTTTTAAATTGGTCGGCGAGGAGAAGTTTGACTGGCAGCACAACACACACGCCTCGGATTATCTATAGCGACGACGACGACGTACGTTCCAACAGATAATCACTGCGATACATTCATCATGAATGGATCCGCGCGAATAATTTAGGGAGTGTTTCCCGTAACACGAGGCTCAGAAGTGTTGGAAGAGTTTGGGTGGGTGTTTTTATTTTATTTTATTCATTTCATGTTGTTATGTGTGTGCGAGTGTGTAACAGCTGGATATGGCTCAAGTCCTGAGCTGATGGCTGTTCTTGGCGTGTTGACGTGTGCCTTCAGGTGCATGGTGTTCTCCATTTCACGCATAAAAGAGTTAGCTCAAGCAAACACACATAATATCAACACACACACACACACACACACACACACACACGAGGTAAATGCATGCAAAACATCCGCCCACGAATGCAGACACACTGGGGGAAAAGCAGAAGTAGAAAGCAGGTGTGTGTGTGTGTGCGTGTGTGTGCGACATCCTCAAAGTGACTCGCGTTTGATTGACGGTGTGTGTGATGTTTCAGTGTCTGCTGCCTCATTACGACAACTTATGCTGTTTTGGAGATTAATAATAGATCTGGCTTCAGCGGTGAGAGGAAACAGATGCTACATCACAATGTACACACTTGACGGGACTAATGACGGTGTGTGTGTGTGTGTGTGTGTGTCACATGTTTAATATTAATGCACTATAATAAATCATATTTTATCATCAATGGAGTGATGAAGGGACACCGGCAATCGGAGTGAGTGGGGGAATAATATTTCACTTTAAGTGAGTATATGACTCGAAACAACAAACACAATATTCATCACTTCATTTTTATTTGTTCCTTTTTAAAATAATGATTACATTTTTTAATATTCACTTTTTTTATTGTCGGTTGGTTTCTTTTTTCAGCTCAAACTGTCAAAATAAATCCAAATATAAATACGTATTATATGTGAAATGTCTTATTTTTCGTATATAAAAACCATCACAAAGTCCAATAAATTATGTAAATAATTTTAAATATATATATATAATTAAACTCTAACTACATAACAAAAAAATAAAATAATATATATATATATATATAAAAACATATATATATATGTATATATATATATACATATATATATATAAAATTAAACCGTAAATATAAAAAATATATATATATAAATACAACAATTATATTAAAAGTAAATATATAATGAACTAGCATTATTCTTTTGTCTCAAATTATTTATTTTTGAGTCTCATTTTAGTCTCATCCTTATGACTTTATTTCATTATTTTACATTTAAATATAGAAATTATTAGTAATATTAATAAAAAAAACACATTTCCAAAACTGTACCAAAATAGAATATTTAGTCATTTAAATATAGTTTTAAAATAATAATTAGTGATAAGCATTTATTGTTTGTGTATCAAAACAAACTTGTTATGAATCAGAAAATGACTTTTCTGTCACAAATAGTGCTGTTTACGTCTAAACAAACACTCATCATCATCATCATCATCGTCTTCGTCGGCGTGGTGGTCGTGGCGAAGCGTCTCCACGTGAGGAGGTACCTGAGCCGCCGTCACGCACGCGTCAATTAAAGTGAGCAGAAATTAGAGTTCGAAGGATTTATTCAATTTGCATCCATAATCGCGTGCAATTTACAAACTCATTATTTTACAATTTAGTGCGTTTAACGGCAGCTGCAGGGCAGATCGTGTCGAGCCTATAGGGGGCTAACGCGGCCCCCCCACATGGATCCTACCCCCTAAAAAAAAATAGAAGAAAAATCTTCAGAAAGTCAGATCTCAGTTGTTGGGACTCGGTGAATAATTCATGAGACACTTGTTCTTTAATCCAGATTTGATCCAAATGTAAATGTGAAAATCACTCTGGGGTCAGATGCGGGTGAGGAGAGCGACACAGCGGCTCATCCGAGTCGAGATCGCTTTCGTTAACCGACGATTGACATGTTTTGACGATCGATCGACATATTTGAAAACCGCACGCAGACCATTTGTAGTAAATGAATATATTTGGTGATTCAAAGAAGTACAACAACAAATAAAACTTGGTTATGGATCCAGTAAAATGCCATAATGTAGGAAAATCAACACAGATTTTGAACCATATCTGGTAATGTTTTGACAGCGACAGTCTCGACAGAATGTCAGTCAATATTAAATTGAAGTAAACCTGACGTTTAATAAAATCTCCTGAAACAATTTGTGACACACTTTGTGTGATTTTGATCAGAAAACAGCTGTGTAACACTATGCTAACGTCTTAACACTTATACTTTTTGCAGAATAGTGTCACAGAACACTTCAAAAACTGCAAACACAGAGGTACACAGGAAGTACCATTCTGTCATCTGAACTCACTTTTTCTTCCCATACAATAAGTTTTAGATAAAGAGCGTGCTGATGCAAATGCTTACCTCCAATTGCTAAAGATAGACTTAGTGATATATTTTCTTATTTAAAATGTAATTTAACCTTTATCTATTAATTGTATGTATTATTATTTTCTGATCATCAATATAGTTTTTATTATATATTAGAACATTATTATAAAACAGTTTCTTCAATATAACTATTAGCACAGCGATGCTAACCTGGAAAATGCTAACCACCTTTTGCTAAAGACAGACATACTTATTTAAAAGTAATTCAGATAAAATAATCTGTCCTACTTTTATGTATTATGGTCTTCTGATAGTTTTGATTGTATAATAAAATATTTTTAATAAAACTGTTGCTTTAATATAGCTATTAGCAGGGTGATGCTAACCTGGAAAATGCTAACTTCCTTTTGCTAAAGAGAGACATACTTATTTAAAAAGTAATTTAAATAAAATATTCAGTCTTACTTTTATGTATTATTGTTTTCTGATAGTTTTTATTATATAACAAAACTTTTTTTTATAAAACTGTTTCTTTAATACAGCTATTAGCAGGGCGATGCTAACCGGGAAAATGCTAATCTCCTTTTGCTAAAGAGAGACATACTTATTTATAAAGTAATTTAATAATAAATATAAATAATTTCTTTTATTTTTATAAAACTGTTTCTTTAATAAAGGTATTAACAGAGTGATGCTAGCCTGGGAAATGCTAACCTCCTTTTGTTAAAGAGAGACATACTTATTTAAAAAGCATATTAAATAAAATAATCTGTTTTACCTTTATGCATTATTGTTTTCTGATAGTTTTGATTATATAATAAAAAAATCATAAAACTGTTTCTTTAATATAACTATTAGCAAAGTGATGCTAACCTGAAAATTGCTAACCTCCTTTTGCTAAGATAAACAAAAATGTAAGTCAATTAAACACATCTTTTAGTTAGTCGTTCATTAACTTGCAAATCTATTGTTAGTTATTAAATTCCTAGTAAAACTCTTAAAATCAAAACCCCCGACCCCCCTCGGACCGGACGGTGACCCTCAAACTTCTCCCGACGAAAACGCCCGCGGCGTGTCGCGGCGAGTGTGTGTCACGGACGAGTGTGTGTCACGGCGAGAGTGTGTGTCACGACAAGTGTGTGTGTGAGTCGCTCGCCTCATCCTCTCGCAGCTGATTGTTGCACCGACTCTCTCCACCTTCTTTTCCCGGAGCCTGTAAGTATAAAATTTTAATTAGGAGGCTGACAGGTCTGGCGCATGATCCACAGCCTCGCATCCGTCACAGAGACCAAAAAAAAAAAGAAGGTGTGTGTGAAAGAGAGAGAGACTTTCTTCCCGGTGTCACACACACAAACACACACACACACACTCGGACTTGAGCAGCAGGTGCCATATTACTGTGTACAGAAAAGCAATTAGGCAGCATATTGGATGAATGAGGAGTGCATTAATATTAGCAAGTGCATTTGTCAGCGGCGTTTGATGCGCGTCCTTTTCTTTTCTTTCTGCAACATTAAGATTGTGGCGCTCATAAATTCACTGCTTAAACCGCCATCTGCCGTGCTGTCAGCCCGCACCGAGCGGCGAGGAGACGGGAAGGCGAGCCATTTATTCCCTTCTGTCTCCCTCGCTAGGGGAAGGAGAGTGAAAGACAGATAGATAAGAAGCAAATGCATTCATTCCCCTCCCTTTTTTTTTTTTTTCTTCGCTGTCTCGGGGAAGGGGAGTGTGTATTAGGATTTATGGAGATGCTGGGGCGTGCTACGAGGGGTCGACGCTGCTCTTAAATCTGGGTTCCTTTTGTCTGGAGTGCTACCTTCTGCTCACGTGCTAACGGCACATCGCTCTTCGTCAACGCACACCTCCGTCGTCGGAGGAGGAAAAAAACGTGATCATTTTGAAGTGAAAATCTTGTGTTGTCACCGGTGTGATGTCAGAGGAACGTGAACACAAAGTTGGTGTGCGTTCATGACGTGTTTGTGGCACGATTATTGCTGATCTCGGCACAAACTTGGACTATTTTTTCTGGGAGACTTCCAGGCATTGTAATCCAACCGCTGAAATAAATCTGATCAGTGAAAAAAAAATGTGCCAGACATGACAAATTGAGCTTTTTTTTAAGTTCCCCCCTGGTAGAATAAAAACCGAGGGGAACACGTGCTTTGCCGCGAGACTGCGACAGTCACTTTTGTTTAGTCTTGTTCATGGTCAAGTCCGACGGATGCGGGCTTCGCTTCCTACGCGTGTTTTTGATTCGCCGCCTCCTCCGGCGCTCGCCGAAGACGTTTGGACGCGGCGACGCTCCTTAGTGCTCAAGATAACAAACGCTACGCCTCCTTAAAGCGTGGTTCGGTACAAGGTGTTCGATTTGTCGGTAGATCTTAAGAGACTGATAAGACTTTTTGACCTTTGACCTCATAGTGAACATGTCTTCGTCCGCTCTACTAAGGAGTGACACAATTTGTTTTTTGATGCTATTGTTTTTCAAATATTCTTACATTTTGAGAAAACTCCAGCGAAGGAACTTGATGTTTTTCTAAACGAACATGTAGCATTCGTTAAAATGGCGAGAAACAGAAGTCACGATAAGAAGATCAGGGAGGAAAAAAAAGCAGGAGGCGCGAAAGTAGAAAAGGAAATTAGTTTCTAGACCTCAATGAAAGGTAAATAAAACATTATGAAAATATTCTAGTTTATAACTAATTCAAAGTAGCTTTAAAGTCTCATCTTTGGGCAAAACATATTTTAGTCAATGCTAGCTGAGATGCTAATGTCAATTCTAATTCTGGGACACGTATATTTTCATCTTTATTGTATTTCATTTTCTTTTATTGTGTTTTGAGTTAATGTTTGTTTACTATGTACTACTGTTTAATAGTTTCTTGAAGCTTCATGAAACAGTTGATGGTGTTTCATGACACATAGCCTCCTTTTCCGACACAACTCTCTAATAATAAATACTCATGTAATATTTTAACTTAGAGCGCCATCTACTGAGCTCTGGGAATAACAACACTGCATCATGAAACCCCCATCAATACATCACTACCGTTCACAAGTGACGGTCTGGTGAAGCTTCATGAAACAGTGTCAGAGTCAAGTACTCGACAATACTACAAATATATATTTGTTACTAAAGTATCACTATATATCGTATTTTCACATAATGTCCTTGAAACCACCATTAATTTTGTGAATCATGATTTTTTCCCCCCAACTTTCAATTGCATCACATCCCTTATCAAGTGAGAACCTATTTTCAACTTAATAAAGTTAACCTTCAAAACATTCCTGGATCCAGATGGAACTCCCAAACACCAGTGATGGTCTGACGAAGTATCATGAAACAGTGTCATTATCTTCAGAGTCCACTAGATGGCGTCTCTGCCCTATTATCCTTTGTTTTGAACAACTGTTCTAATGAAACATAATTTTTAAACTGATGGCGCCACCTTCTGACCTCTGAACTCTGGTTAATCAAAAAACATCATCACATACAATAAGGGCAGCACTAACTTCCTGTTTACTCTCGACACACTTCCTGTTGAGTCATCTGAGTCATTGATTCGCTAAAATATAACTCATATCCTTAAAAAAAAGTCTCATCAATTAGACCTCGAGTCACAACATAGACACACCTTTAAAACAAGGATGTGATGTTATTAACGTTAGCATCAACACCGTGAAGGCAGAATGGACGACATTGAAGGCGAATATGTTGTTTCTGATGTGGGCTCGCTAGCCTCCATGTTAGCATCTGAAGCTACGTCAAAAACCTAGTCGTGTCGACGAGAAGGCCGAACATGATGGGACGCGTTAGCGCCATCTACCGAAGCCTCGACGACGAGCTCCGACGTCAATGCAAATATTCTAGCTTTTTTTCGTCCAAGTCCGGGGCGACATCGCACCAGACGACGAGATCAGAGGAGTCGCAACTTTTGTGTCAGAATGTATTTAAGGTGCAGAAGTGAAGATCTGGGATTAACAGCTGGTCTGAGTCGAGCGCGTGGAGACGTTCCAACGAGCTTCATAAACCTTTTATCGGAGCGTTTGTTTGGAATATTTTTAGAGTCGACATGAGTGCGCTGATGTGTTGTTGTTGTCACGGTACCTCTGGTGCTGTTGGAGGGGGGTGTTTAGACAGGGAGGGGTGGTGATGTGGGGGTACGGGGGGGGGGATAAGAAAAGTGTCACTGGAAGATTACTGTCACACCGCTGTCACCGTGACGATGCCCCGCGGGCATTACAGGGGCGGAGTTGGCGGGGTCGCATGGTTGGATGTGGAGTTTGAGGGGGGGGGGGCAGTTAGCACCACTCCCATTCTCCCACCCCCCCCCCCACCCCGCCACCACCACATCACCCCTTCTTTCTTTCCGCGGTGATTAGCTGGCCCCGCGGTGAGCGCTAATCTGCACAGTGAGGTGGTGGGTGGAGAGCGGCGCCGCAACAATACTCACTTTTGATGAAGACGCGCTAAATGTTCTTTTTAATGATAAGCGCGGCGACATCCTTCACTTCTCCGCACTCTCCCGCCACAAACAGTTTAACGGGATTGAGGCAATCTCGGTGGCAGCAGATGAAACGAGCCTCTGGTTTTTTTCATCTCCTTCATTAAATTACACCCGTGTACGGGAATTATTGTAAAAGATTCTCCCTTCAAGGCGATGGGTTGTAAATTTAGACTTTTTTCCATTTCGTCGAGTAACTAATCAATCCTCGCGGGATTAAAGTCACGTGCGCTGCACACACACACGGGTCAACGGCAACAACTATGTAGGTTCGGGTCGGATCTCGTAAGGATGTGCTGGACCTTGATGACCTCACAGGATGTAGCTCACGAAACTAGCTCACACAACAGTGATGCTGCGTCACAGGAAACTAGTTTAGTTCAAGTCTGCATGTTTTTGTGCGACACGACATCTAGACTTTTGTATGAATCCAATCCACAATTAAACAAAATAAAGCTGAATGACACCCGTTATTGCAGTAGAACCTGATCAATCGCAAAGACTAGCAACTTGAAGGTTTTAGCATCAGTTTTGTTGACGAAGCTTCATGATGTCATGTTGTTCAGAGGTCAGTAGGTGGCGCCATCAGTTTAAAAATGATGTTTCATTAGAACAGTTGTTCAAAACAAAAGGAAAATAGTGCAGAGACGCCATCTAGTGGACTCTGAAGATAATGACACTGCTTCATGAAGCTTTGTCAGACCATCACTAGTGTTTGGGAGTTCCATCTGGATCCAGGAATGTTTTGAAGGTTAACTTTATTAAGTTGAAAAGAGGTTCTCACTGAATAAGGGATGATACAATTGAAAGTTAGGGGGAAAAAAAATCATGATTCACAAAATGAATGGTGGTTTCAAGGACATTATGTGAAAATACGATATATAGTGATACTGTAAGAATGAATATATATTCGTAGTAATGTCGAGTACTTGACTCTGACACTGTTTCATGAAGCTTCACCAGACCATCACTTGTGAACAGTAGTGATGTATCGATGAGGTTTCATGATGCAGTGTTTTACGTTAGTATTTATTGAATGAGAGAGTTGTGTCGGAAAATGAGGACATGTTTCATGAAACACCATCATCTGTTTCATGAAGCCTCAACAAACTATTAAACAGCAATACATAGTAAACAAACATTAACTCAAAACAGGATGCAAAAGAAAATGCAATAAAATAAAGATGAAAATATACATGTCCCAGAAATAGAATTGACATTAGCATCTTAGATAGCATTGACCAAAATATGTTTTGTCCAAAGATGAGACTTTAAAGCTACTTTGAATTAGTTATAAACTACAATATTTTCATAATGTTCTTGTTGTGTAACTTTATTTTACTTCAACATCACAAAACGTTATTAATCCATCTATGCTAACATCCGTTAGCATGTTTACGCTGACGCTAGCACGCTCACGTGGATGTGACAAAATAAACAAACGTGACTCAAACTTCACGCGCTGGGGATTGAACCGACAACCCCTCGGCTGCAGCGGCGTGTGTGCGGCTTTATTAAGTTGAAAAGTATTGTATTGAATCTCAGGTTGCTGACTCATGGCGAGGGGAGGAGCTGACAGAAACAATCGATGTGAGCAGAAGGTTTACAGAAACAAATTCCATTTCGGCTCAGATTGAATTTGTTCATAATCCAGGAGAGGCAGAACTTTTGTCAATTCAGCGATTCCTAAGTTAATATCTACTGGAACCTTTATTGGCTGCACACAGATTGGCTGTTCTTCCATAAAGCACAGCAGATGTGCTGAACGTACACTTACTCGACACACACACACACACCGACACACACTCCAACATCTGCCCAGAGCTCAACTTTCTGCTCAACCTGAGCGTCCACAGCTCTGGTCCGTGTTGTAGCGACTCGTTATTCCTTTAGTCTTTATCGTAGACATCCGTCCTCGAGGTCCTCCTCGCCAAAGACCTCCACCAGCTGGACGTGTGTATTGGTAACAATCTGGCGATACGGTACACATCAGGATAAAGGATACAATATATTATAATAATACATTTATACAATATATTGATTTATATTGCAATATATTGACTATAGAATTCACAGACCAAACAATTCCTGACAAAGTCGTAACTGCTTTTGAAACTTCATGAAGCTTCATCAGACCATCACTAGTGTTTGAGAGTTCCATCTGGATCCAGGAATGTCTTGAAGGTTAACTTTATTAAGTTGAAAATAGGTTCTCACTGAATAATGGATGTGATACAATTGAAAGTTGGGGTAAAAAAATCATGATTCACAAAGTTAATGGTCAAGGACATTATGTGAAACCACGATATATATCGTGATACTGCAGGAACACGGATATATTTGTAGTATTTTCGAGTACTTGACTCTGGTGTTGCAGAATTTACAGACCACATGACGTACGTATCTGATTAAATTTGTTTTCAAACCAAAATATGTCCAAACATCAGCTTTAAAAGCCACTTGAGTCTACGGTATCCTCTCGTCCTCAGTCATCGCCTGGATCTTGTCGTGTTTCATTGTTCCTTTATCTGTGGAGGACGTAATGACTGCCATAAATATATAAATAAATAATAAATATTGATACAGTATTGTGGGAAAAAAAACAAAAAAACATTACATACCATAAAGGCAGCACTTACTTCCTGTTTACTCATGACACACTTCCTGTTGAGTCATCTGAGTCATTGATTTGTTAAAATATAACTCATATCCTTAAAATCAGTACCTCCAGCACTTTATCGGGGAGAAGCTTCATCTCTCCATGTGGATCTACCCCGTGGCCTCCTCACATTTGAATACCTCACTAGTATTGTACCTTAACTGTAACTCGCCACTAGGAGGAGCTGTAGTTGTTTTCTGACTCTCTCCTGGAGACTGGGCTCTAGTTCAGATGTTTTGGCTTGTGTCAAAAACATGTCACGTGAAGTATTATCTTATTTTCTCTGTGATGGTTCGACATCACACCCATCATCCTTTCCTAGAACCTCAGTTATACACTTATTGAAAGTAAAAAACATATAATTTCAAACAAACATGCATCATAAAAGCTACGGTTTCTAAGGAGTTTTCAGCGTAACTTGATTAAGATTTTGTCAAATACTCGAAGATTAACTCCTAGACTTGAATCTCAATCATGATGTTCCGGGTGTCTCGAGGCGAGTCCGTGTCTCAGTCACACACACACTCGTCCTCGTAGTTTAGAAAAGAATCTTCAGAGAAGTGTTTCCAGGATTGAGGCGGACAACAAGGTCAGGCCTGCCGTGTCTTCTAATCGGACCAACATTCACTCAGTCACACATGAAAACCTCTCATTCACTTCCCCGGATGCCTTCAGGTATGTAATTTTCTCCGGATTTTTTTTTTGGAGTTTGTCACTTTCAGTGGCCCTTTTCAATCTGCCGACTCGTCCTGTCGCACTCCGACTCTCACAAATCACACAGCTCTGGTGATCAGAGGGACAATTTGTCAGCCGTATGCATGAGTAGGCAACAGATTCACCGTCCATTACACTGACCGCACCGGAGAAGACGTGCCATTTCCTGTTTGGATTCAAGGCGTGTGTGTGTGTGTGTGTGTGTGAGTGTTCGGGTAGTTTGTCACTTCGATCCACAACTGTGTTCAAGGTTAAAATACAAACCAAGGGAAAAATAAAAGTGATTTTGAGAAGAATTATAAACATTCATTCATTTTTTTTCTCTAGGGGTTCGGTTGAGTCTATCCCAGCTTCTCCAGGCGAGAGGCGGGGGACACCCTGGACAGAAAGCCAGTCTGTCTCAGGACACACAAAGACACACAACCATTCAAACACACACTCATACCTATAGACAATTATCCCCAAGTTCTCAATCAACCTCTGTATTTTTTTTGGAGGAAACCGGAGTGCCCGGAGTAAACCCACGCATCATGTGGAGATTTACAAACTCCACACAGAAAGGTCACTTTCTCCCTCCCGACCTGGAATCGAACCAGCAACCTTCTTTTTTAGCAACGAAGTTAGACGTCAAACCGTTGAATTAGATCTTTTTTGAATGAGACTTTGATGCTGGTGGTTCTGTTCGGTCCATCAGGCCAAGAATCATACTCTCAGCCGTGTTCAGAAGCTTTTTAGTGACTCAAGAACAAGATCCTGGATACAATAGTCTTCTCCTCAGGTGAAGTCATTTTCAGTCATTTTCTGCGCTTCAGTGCCGACATGATCGGAGAAAAATATCACTTATAACGCTCAGTCTCGCGGGACTTGCATCGGTTTCCCATGAAACTGAGCGACATCAGAGAGGAGCTGCCGGCGCGTCGTGATATCACCAAATCAATTATAAATCCTTGTACACTTATCTCTTTATAAATGACCTGACGCTAACAACTTAGCTCGTTAGCATACTTCATTAGCATACGGCGAAGACAGACAGGTTTACACTTGTTTGGAAGTTCACGATCTTATAAGAAAACAACTGAGACGAGATGAAAAGTTCTTACAATATGTTGCTTTAACAAAGGAGGTTGAAAGAGACGAGTGACTGGATCACTTGTAGCTCATAGGTTAGTCTTACTCTCGGTCTATATACTGAGTCTAAGTCAACAGCGCCATAGCAACCGAGCCTATCAAGCTGCAGTTCACAGACGGACGGAGACGTAAACAACAACGAGACATAGAAGTACAAATTGACAACTTTACAGAACGTGACACTGATTGGTCAAAGTGCAAATTCAAGAAATGCTTGATTTATACAATAAAAAAATGATAAATTGTCGCACATGTTTTCAATATGCATAAATAGCGAAGTCGTATTTCTTTCCGATAAATCGTGTACCTTAATGAACATTGTGAAGCATGACATCATCAGTTCGAGGTCAGACAAACTTATAAATGTTTCATATCCAGCAGGAGACACTTTTAAAAAAAAACATGAAATAAACACCGATCTGTGGTGGAAGTTTAGTCTCCGTCTCTTTAAGACGGGCTCGCTTGAGGTGAGTCTCTCTGCAGCTCAAACGAGTCGTGGTCTGCTCCGAGGGCAGACCCAGGAAATGGAAATTCAGGATGAATTTTGCAACAGGAAGGGAAACAAAGGCGGAGACAGAGAGGTCACTCGTCTTTGTAGCTTTGACACTTTCCTCTGGATTCCAGGAAGAAACATGCCCACAAACAAATGCTACACAAAGCACATATGGCGCGTTTGTAGTCTGGCCATGTGTATGTATGAGCGTTTGGACTCTTGAGTGTGTGTGTGCTGGTGTTCGGCCATATATGTGTGTGTGCGCGAGATCATGCAGAACTAGTGAGAATCTCCATATGAAGGTGGTTTGATGGCGCCTCTGAGAGCAGCACTCACAGTTCATACATCTGCTTATGTGAGTCCATATGTCAGTGTGTGTTCAGGGTTGTCTGCGAGATGAGCAGCCAAGTTTTTTTTTTCTTTTTCTCCGAGTTCTCGCCGAGGAGGAACCCGGCGCCGTCCCTCTCCGGCGGACCCGCCTGAGCCTCGCGTCTGAACCCGGGGGTCGCCTCGGAGACTTCGCTGCTGCAGACGGGGATGTCGGCCGCGAGGTCGGAGGTCAAACGTAGGAGATACCAGAACGTGGTCGGCAGGGTCCAGTGGTGGTTGAAAGTACTTTCTTCAAGTACTACTTGTTGAACTTCTTGACTTGTAGACGTTGAACTCGAGTCCATTTTGAGCCGACAGTAGACTCAAACAGGTGGTCATAATGTTATGGTCGGAGCAGGTAGATGTTGTTTTCCAACAAGAAATGTGGTTCAATGAAGATCAGCTTAGAAGACGAGTGTGTGTGTGTGTGTGTGTGTGTTTTTTGTGTTTGTGTACATGTATCCGTGAATGTGTGCGTGAGTATGTTTTTGTGAATATGAGTGTATATACTTGTGTGTTTGTTTGTGTGCGTGCAAGTGTGGGACTGTGTTTGTCTGTATGTGTGTGTTTCATTTGTATGAACGAGACAACTTTGTCTGACTCTGTGAGACATGAAATACTGACTCATCCATTGATTCTAAACACACAATTACACACAATGGATCTGTACACACAAACAACTGATCTCATTCCTACACACTTCTTTGAACTAACAAAGGCTGACATGCTAGCATGTGTAATACACTTTTAAACACACACATCTACAGAACACGCACAGTAACTCATACACAGTAACACACGCACACACACACACATGCTCACACATAAACAAACACACACAGTAACTCACGCAAAGTAACTCACACACACACACATGCTCACACATAAACAAACACGCAAAGTAACTCACACACAGTAACTCACACACACACACATATGCTCACACATAAACAAACACACACAGTAACACACACATAAACAAACACGCACAGTAACACACGCACAGTAACTCACACACACACAGACATGCTCACACATAAAAAAACGCACACAGTAACTCACGCACAGTAACTCACACACACACATGCTCACACATAAACAAACACACACAGTAACTCACACACAGTAACACACGCACAGTAACTCACGCACAGTAACACACACACACACACACAGACATGCTCACACATAAACAAACACACACAGTAACTCACGCACAGTAACACACACACACACACACACACACACACACACACACACACACACACACACACACACACACACACACACATGCTCACACATAAACAAACACACACAGTAACTCACGCACAGTAACACACACACACACACACACACACAGACATGCTCACACATAAACAAACACACACAGTAACTCACGCACAGTAACACACACACACACACACACACACACACACACACACACACACACACACACACACACACACACACACACACACACACACACACACACACACACACACACACACACACAGACATGCTCACACATAAACAAACACACACAGTAACTCACGCACAGTAACACACACACACAGACATGCTCACACATAAACAAACACACACAGTAGCTCACGCACACACACACACCTCTGGTGGCCACAGGCGGAGTCTTCACACTAGGCTAACCTTGATCAATAACCTGCTCTGGACCTTCACTGTTCTCCTGCTGCTGGATTTCAATATCACGCCTGTTTGAACACTCTCGCCACGGGCCAACTGTGTGCGAGCGCCAGTGTGTGTGCAACCGCTGCATGCATTCATGTGTCTGTGGCTTTTGTGTACGCTTGTGTGCGCTTCAAGAATCCTCGGTGCACGAGTGTGTGTGTGTGTGTGTGTGTGTGTGTGTGCGTCGCCGCCCGAGGGTCCGCTGTGAACGGTGCTAACTGGCCCTGTGAACTCTCCCTGTGAAGAGAGAGAAGAAGCCACCGGGCATGTGCAGAGGACGGCGTGCCATTTACCTGGGCTCGCCGTGCTTTTTCAAACTGGCAACAGGGACCTCCTCACACACACACACACACACTCACACACACACGCACACACACACACAAGGAGACTCTCCAGCCTCTCGCCTCAAACGCTGAAGCACACCTTTGCTCCTTCGCCTCAAACACAAACACACTTCAAAAGTTTTTTATTTTCCGTATTTTTGGAAGCGATACAGGCGTTTAAAGAGCCAAGCGCTCTCTTCATCTGGCCCCGGACTCACTTCCTGCCGCCGTGGAAAAAGGCCCCACTGCGCCGGGAGACGCTTGTTTACATCCAGCGCTACAACCTTCTCCCTCCTCGGCGGCTTCGTGCTGGACACTCGACTTCAGACACACACACATACACACACACACACATACACACACACACACACACACACACACACACACACGCACACACACACACACCTGAGACCGCATCTTATTTTCAATGTAGTTCCATCAGTCCCTCATAGTCTCTAGTTACACACACGACAACATGCTAGCATGTGTAACACACTATTAAACAAAAATATACACACTCCAGTTGTGTCTAAGTTGCACATTATTGTACACAGGAGTTCACACACATGCGCACACTTAAGTGCTCGCAGACATCTAAACTCCTACAGGTACACAAATGCACACACAACAATACACACAGAAACACACACACATGTAAACACATAAATACCCACACACGTACCTACACACGGACGCACACATGCGCACAGACTCAAAATACACACAGAAATGCACACAGAGAAGCACACAAAAATAATCACACAAGCCCTTATACATGCACGCACACATACATGCACACAATTACAAATGCACACACAAAAATACACACAGAAACACACACACATGTAAACACATAAATACCCACAGACATACCTACACACGGACGCACACACACGCACAGACTCAAAATACACACAGAAATGCACACAGAGAAGCACACAAAAATAATCACACAAGCCCTTATACATGCACGCACACATACATGCAAACAATTACACATGCACACACAAAAATACACACAGAAACACACACACACATGCAAACACATAAATACCCACACACATACCTACACACGGACGCACACACACGCACAGACTCAAAATACACACAGAGAAGCACACAAAAATAATCACACAAGCCCTTATACATGCACGCACACATACATGCAAACAATTACACATGCACACACAAAAATATACACACAGAAACACACACACATGCAAACACATAAATACCCACACACATACCTACACATGGACGCACACACATGCACAGACTCAAAATACACACAGAAATGCACACAGAGAAGCACACAAAAAGAATCACACAAGCCCTTATACATGCACGCACACATACATGCAAACAATTACACATGCACACACAAAAATACACACAGAAACACACACACATGCAAACACATAAATACCCACACACATACCTACACACGGACGCACACACACGCACAGACTCAAAATACACACAGAAATGCACACAGAGAAGCACACAAAAATAATCACACGAGCCCTTATACATGCACGCACACATACATGCACACAATTACAAATGCACACACAAAAATACACACAGAAACACACACACATGCAAACACATAAATACCCACACACGTACCTACACACGGACGCACACACACGCACAGACTCAAAATACACACAGAAATGCACACAGAGAAGCACACAAAAATAATCACACAAGCCCTTATACAAGCACGCACACATACATGCATACAATTACAAATGCACACACAAAAATACACACAGAAACACACACACATGCAAACACATAAATACCCACAGACATACCTACACACGGACGCACACACACGCACAGACTCAAAATACACACAGAAATGCACGCAGAGAAGCACACAAAAATAATCACACAAGCCCTTATACATGCACGCACACATACATGCAAACAATTACACATGCACACACAAAAATACACTCAGAAACACACACACATGTAAACACATAAATACCCACACACGTACCTACACACGGACGCACACACACGCACAGACTCAAAATACACACAGAAATGCACACAGAGAAGCACACAAAAATAATCACACAAGCCCTTATACATGCACGCACACATACATGCACACAATTACACATGCACACACAAAAATAAACACAGAAACACACACACATGCAAACACATAAATACCCACACACGTACCTATACACGGAAGCACACACACGCACAGACTCAAAATACACACAGAAATGCACACAGAGAAGCACACAAAAAGAATCACACAAGCCCTTATACATGCGCGCACACATACATGCACACAATTACACATGCACACACAAAAATACACACAGAAACACACACACATGCAAACACATAAATACCCACACACATACCTACACACGGACGCACACACACGCACAGACTCAAAATACACACAAAATGCACACAGAGAAGCACACAAAAAGAATCACACAAGCCCTTATACATGCGCGCACACATACATGCACACAATTACACATGCACACACAAAAATACACACAGAAACACACACACATGCAAACACATAAATACCCACACACATACCTACACACGGACGCACACACACGCACAGACTCAAAATACACACAGAAATGCACACAGAGAAACACACAAAAATAATCACACAAGCCCTTATACATGCGCGCACACATACATGCACACAATTACACATGAACACACACAACTGCAAACACATAAATACCCACCCACAGACACACACACAGACTCAAAACACACAGAAAAAGACACAGAGCGACACACAAAAAGAAACACACATACCCATGTACACACACACATACCTACACACCTGAGACTGCATCTCATTTTCAATGCAGTTCCATCAGTCGCTCCCCACACACATACCTACACACGGACGCACACACACACACAAACTCGCACACACACAGTAACGCACACACACATGCACACACATAAACAAACACACACACACAAACATGTTTTTAATTATTGCCCCTAACAATATTGATATAAATATAACAAATATTTAAAATAATGTTTCTTTTATATCAGGTTTATTTTTAAATGACTTTGAAAAAAATGCAATAAAATGTTACTTCTTAGCATATTTACTTTTTCCTTCACTTATATTTTTTCTTGACACTCACTGCTGCCACTGTTAGAATGTTGCCCTTGAGCAAAAGTTTGTTCCCCAACACTGGTCTAGACATAAGAGAGGAACAAAGACGTGACATACCTCCTCCAAGGAGCTCGTTTGACACACAGTGAAATAACAGAACTTCAATGATTCCACTGTTGTGTTGAGTTTCTTGACAGGGGATTTGAACCTGCAACTCTCTAGTAAAGCAGAGAATCTTAACAACGACAGGTGGTCAGTTTTATTCCCGGGCTTCAACCACAGGTCGTGGGGGCAGCAGCGTGAAGTAAGTCACGCGACCACTATTGAGACAACTCTCCAACACCTGAACCTGTGTGTGTTTGTTGTCGTGTGTGTGCAGCTTATTCAAATGTGCGTTGCCGCTCAGCTGACCCAGATGTGTGAAGTGGGTCACAGGAACACCCCCACACACGGGGGTTATGGGTAGGAAGGAGAGAGCACGGCGGGGCGGCGCCCTGATTACTCAGATTAGTTCGGGGAATTCTGGGCTCCGCCCCCCGACGAGCCCCACATCTGCTCGCCGCGATCAACCTGTTGGGGCCTCGTCGTCGGTCGATACCGTGACCCTCCTGTGGGGGGCAGCAGAGAGCCGCATCCTGCTACAACACTGTCGGTTTTGTCGTCTCACAAGAAGTAGACGATTTATTCCAAAACCTTAAGAAACACGCTTGTTGTCGCCCCCTAGTGGTCATTCAGCGGAATCATTCCATTTGACTGCGGCTCCCTTTATCGACCAGGTTTAACCGTCTCTGTGCGTCTGGTCTCATTGTTGGACTTTCATAGGTTCTTATGTAACCTTTCATGTCGACTCAGCGTTTCGTGTGTCTTTGTTTCAAGTTGCTGATGAGCCTGTTTTCGTGTCCCTCGCAGGACGGCGCCGGACGCGTCCCCCGCCGGGACCCGAGACGGTTGGAGCGCCGCCGGGAGCGGAGACGACAGCCGGACTGGACCTCCGCCAGGAGAGTCTGCACCAGGTAGGGATCCGAGCCAAGTCTGCCTGACTGTGTCGGTGACGCATTCTGCTGTGGTTCGGTTCTGACGGAGCTTCAGCTGATGCTGAGGACAGTAACACAATAAATATAAGTTAACACACATGTTTCTTTAGATACACACTTCAATAAACCATGTTAAGTTTGTATGGTTTAGAACTTGAAGAACTACATTGGATTTTTTGTGTCCAAAAACATAGACACACTCACGTACACACACACAATCACACACATACATATACCCTCACACATCCACAGACATATAGATGCCCACACACACACAGACACACACACAAACACACACACCAGCTCACACTAATGCACACAGTTGAATTTCTCTGTGAGATTTCTCCATGGAGATCAATAAAGTATATTGATTGATTGACATAAATATACATTCACGTATACACACAGATGCGCACGCACAAAGAAACCCCACACACACCTACATTTACACCCACGAACATACAACACACACATATACACACAGACACACTTGCACACACCTGCACAAGTACATACACATGTGCACACAAACATACATGTACACTCAAGTAGACACACACATACATGAACACCCATGTACATACAACACACACATCCACGCACACTCACAATCACACACATATATGTACACGCACACATCCACAGACACAGAGACGCTCATACACACACCTGCACACACTAATGCACACATACATGGACATGTGCGCACACAAAAACACACACTTGCACACAGATGCACACGCACACAAAGACATTCATGTACACCCAAGTATATTCAACACACATATGCACACACACACACAACTACAGACACATACTCACATGCATATATGCACACACACACACACTAATGTACATGCACATGTGATGTGCAAGCACTCACACACATACATGTACATATGCGTGCACAAACACACGCACACACACACCTAGACACACATACATGCACACAAACACACACATACAGATACACTCAAATACACATGCGCACGCACACACACACATATATACACACGCAGGTACACATGCATAAAAACACACATATCATCTGAATATACTGACAGAAACACAGATACTTGTACACACACAACACAACAAGTGCAAACAAACACACACACACCTGTGCACAGGCACACATGCAAACACACACACACACTTGTTTAAACACGTAAGAAAAAAAAAAAAAATAGACGTTCAAAGCACCAGGTGATGTCGTTTTGATCTCAGGGTCAAAGGTCAGGTCAGGTTGTGACCTCACAGTAAAGACACAACACACTTCTGAGGTGTGACACGTATGACACGAGCGAGGTCCGTGACACAGCGCCGGTGGTTCTTGGAGCCTCACACGGCAGCAGGCGTGTCGCTCTGGCAGCCAGACTGAGAACATCAGGTGTTTAGCTCCATCATCTCAGCCTGTTAAACACGGCGGCTCCGGCCAAACTGGCCCCGGGCTCCGGGCTCTAATGTTTTAATGCGGCAGCTCGAGCCAAACACACACGCGGGTCAGAAGCCTCGCTCCGGCAGAGATGACGGGCCCGGCCTGCCAATCGCAATAAGCCCGTGGCCAGAGCGAGGCGGTCAGTCCAGCCAAGTGCTGTCCGGTGAGAGACGGCCGGGCCAGACAACAGCCGGGGGGTCCGGGGGGGTGTGTGTGTGTGTGTGTGTGGGGGGCCACGGCACCGGACTCGACATGATTACTGCATGTACATTAGAGCGCTGGCGGTCCTGCTGGACCCGGTTTCATGTCCGCGGCCAGAGAGCAGCTTCTGTTTGAAGCTCCAGATCATGAGATGATTGTCCAGGAGTAACAGCAGAGAGAGAGAGAGCCCTTGAGCAACGCATGTCATCCTGTTCTAGTGTGAGGCTGACTCTGACTCCTCGTGAGTCACTGACTCACTGACTCACTGGCTCACTGACTCACTGACTCACTGACTCACTTAAGCATTCTAACAGTGACGAGTTGATTTAGAAATATTTTTTTTTAGTAATGATGTGTTGGTGAAGCTTCATGAAACAGTGTCATGTTGTTCAGAGGTCAGTAGGTGGCGCCATCAGTTTAAAAATGATGTTTCATTAGAACAGTTGTTGAAAACAAAAGGAAAATAGTACAGAGACGCCATCTAGTGGACTCTGAAAATAATGACACTGTTTCATGAAGCTTCATCAACACATTGTATAAAACGATTATTTACATTTTCGATTTACAAGTAATAGGCAAATATTATATTATATATATAGTGTTTGTTCCTTTTCTATGTCTGAGGATGAGAGGATACAGTGACTCCAGCATCTGATGTTTGGACATATTTTTGGTTTGGGAACAAACTTCGTCAAGAGTCATGTGGTCTGTAAATTCTGCAACACCACAGTCAAGTACTCGGACAATACTACAAATATATACTTGTTACTACAGTATCACAATATATTGTATCGTGATACACATCTTTTTCGCCAGATCTTGCCAAAACACACTCTTACTTTCTTCCGTCCAAATTTTAACAAAAGAAAAAGACACAAAACAACTATGAGCTAAACATTAACCAATGAGTCACATTTCACTGATTCCGGTTCAGTACTTTTCTTACTGGTTCTGTTCCAAAAGTTTTTAAGCACAAAAATAGTGTTACACGCATAAAAAAAATAGAAACGTTTTAAACTGTTCAAATAAAGTTTCCACAAGACAAAAAATATATAATAAGACACTTGATTTTAACTACACACAATATGTTGTTTCGACTACACAAATTGTTGTTTTGACTACACAAAACTCATCCACATGACACAAATAAGTAGTAATGTGTTGATGAAGCTTCATGAAACAGTGTCATGTTGTTTAGAGGTCAGTAGGTGGCGCCATCAGTTTAAAAATGATGTTTCATTAGAACAGTTGTTCAAAACAAAGGAAAATAGTGTAGAGACGCCATCTAGTGGACTCTGAAGATAATGACACTGTTTCATGAAGCTTCATCAACACATCACTAATAATAAAAACAGTTTTGAACTTGTCAAATATATTTCGAGACACAGAAAAGTTGTTCAAGCCCAAGAATAATTCACATTAAATCATTCTTTTTTTTCCCTCTCAGTTTTGATCCATTTGAATATAATCTTTGGCAGTAAATCTTTAGAGATCTTCCAGGAAAGGGGGTGCAGGGGGTGCAGGGGGTCCACCAGAGATTCGGGGCAGCGCTGGACAATCAAATATTACAGTTAAACACTTGCTTTTTCAATCCCCGTCGATCCTTGCGTTAATTGCGGCGGCGCTACCTGCCGCCCGCGGTCCTCTCGCCAAATGACTTGTGAACGGCAGCATATGGACGAGGATCCGCGGCGGCGGCGAGCGACTGGAGGACGGGTCCCATTAAATAAGAGATGGCTAATTACTTTGTCCTCCCTTTTTTTTTTTTTTTTTTCGGTCCCGCGCTATCCGTCCTTTCTCGCCGCCGTATATCTCGCCGTAATGAGTCGAAGCCGCGGCCCTGGCACCTGTGCTGGTAATTAAACATATAAATTCTCCGGCGTGGAAATATGTGTTCGGGCCCCGATTGATTTACGCTCCGACGGCCCCGTCGAGCTTGTTTTCATTGGCTTTTTTTTTCTTTCTTGGGGAGGGAGAGTCGTTCGTCAGCCATCTTTTTTTTTTTAAAAAAAGACCCGTCGCTTCAGACCCCGGCTCCCGTCGGTGTTGTCTTTGGGGGGAGGATCGGGAGGGTGTGGGGGGCCGGGGCCAGGAGGCCTCTTAAGGACGGAGAAACGAGCCGCTGTAAAGTCCCCTGAGCGCCCGAGTGAAAGATGTGGGCATAAAAGCAGAGCGTGATCAAATAGAGATCCAAATGAAACAGGTCTGTGACTCATTTATGATTTCTCCGGATCATAATTTACTCAGGATGGAAAGACGGCGGCGGCGGTCCGGTCTGCGCTCGCCCCGGGTTCGAGGAGTTTTATGTGAAGTTTTGGGGGATGAAGGATTCCCTCGTTTTTTTATCTGCAGATTCATTATTTTTTCATGCCGTGAAAGTGATAGTTATTACGGCTGCCATGACGTCTGGATTTATGTGAGTGTCAGGGGTTCGCCCGTCTGTTCCAGAGACTGAGGGGTGAAGCCCACTAGAGTCGAGGGGAGGTTTGGTTCCACAGGTATTGAAGTTCATTTTATTGAGAAGATCCAGAAGAGACAGGTGGAGCATCGTCTCCTGGTTCCTCTTCCTTGGACGACTCCAGTCTTTTTTTTTTTCACTCTCATGAGTTGTTTTTATTCAACAGAAAAATAGTTTTCCAACTTCATCTGTCGTCCCCGACTTTGTATCCAAACTTCTCCACATGTCCCAGTAGTTCAGGATCATCTCACTTTTGCAACTCGGCTTCACAACTTTCAGACTCCCATGTGTCACACTCAAGGTCCGGGCCTCAAGATCTGAACGATCAAATATATACATAAAAAAATAAAGAGTCCAATATCTCTAAATATCCAAAAACGTTAAAAAAAAAAACTTTCCACGGATACGCGAAATAAAACAGAAAAAAAAGGATGGAACCTGGAAAAGAGATGTTAACACTGGTGAATAAACAAGACACAAAAGTCAAGTCAAGTCTTAAATAGATGTGTGACTCTATTGTATCATTAGTGTGTGTTTGTACAAAACTATCATTTCATTAGAAATATTGACATTAGAAAACGATCTTAAGCCCCGCCCACTGAAAACACCCACTCTGCTGTGATTTGTCAAACATCAAAGTTCGTCATCAAGCATCATCAATCCCAGAGGTCTCGACCTCTAGAGGACTCGTTGTATAAACAAAGCGGGCGTGATTACAGTTAGCTGAAAGAGGAGTGAAGCCATTATTACATCATAATGGACTCTCGTTATCATGATCATCTTGGAGACGAAGACTCAACATTTGAAACATGTGAGTGAAGAGAGTTTGGTTTTCACTTTAGTTACCCTTTAAATTCAAAAATAATTTCAATATTTGACCAAAAAAACACTTCTTCTGCCCAGTTGCACTTGACCAGGGTTTTTGTGCAGAAATTAAATTGTATAAAGTTAAAACACAAGAAAATGACAGAAGAGACTTTGATAAAAGAGTTTTTCAAGAATATGTTGTAATTTTAATGCCTTGTGTTATTTTCTTTCTGCAGCCCCTTGTGGACACTTGCTTTGCTGCAGCTCTGTGCGATTCATTGTCTTTTCAAAGCTTGATTTTGGTATTAAAGTACAGTGGATCGACCAGGACTTAACGTCTTTCATTTTGGCTGCTCCCTCACAGTCATCTCCACACTGCCTGCACTCACTTCTTCACCTCCTCCCTCTCTCTCTCTCGCCACCATGTTTTAACCGACACCGAACACTTTTGAACTGATTTAACCACCTCTCTTTCCCTGTTTCCTCTCCTTCCTTCGTCCTCCCGACACATTTCCAATTTAAAACTTATGAGTAAAAGAAGGATTTCACGAAACATAAAAACATGTGAAGTCAGTTCATCGTGACTGAAGTCGTCACCCCTTCACTGCACTAGGATCAGAAACACTCACTGATAACACAATCACGTGTTTCGTCCTCGATGACTCCGTCTCAACTGAAGTTCCTGGAGATCATCAACTCATAAACATTTAAGAACGAGGGGAGAAAAGACACCTACAGCTTCTGCGTCGCCAAAGTTTTTTCACTTCAACTTCTCCATCTGCAGACTTTGAATATAAAACCACATGAGCCTCCATCTCCTCCGCGGCTGATGGAATTCCCTATTAGCCGAGCGGAGAATGTTTCCCAGCCGGGGGTCTCGCGATGACTGTGCAGAGCAAGAAAACCTAATGAATGTCATAATTAACTGGATATACATCAGAGTGGAATCGACTCTTATGAAAGCCTCCACCTTGTTAACCCCTTCCTGGCCCCGGTCCTCGCCCGCTCATTATTCATCGCCTAAGATGGCGTTTCTTTATTTGCTCTGCATTGTTTTTTTCCCCCTCGGTTCCTCCGGTCGTCGCAGGCCCGCCGCTTCCCTCGCCGCTTTCCTCGCCGCTTTCCTCGCCGCTTTCCTCGCCGCGCTCCTGACACTTTTGTTCATAAATCACCAGGAAGTTAATGAAAACGGCGATCAGGCATATCCAAAATGATTGTGTTCTTTGTCATGCTAATAAAGTGAGAGATGTTCGTCTGGTGGGTGAATGCCTCCACATTACCAGCTACCTCCTGATTATGAACTGTACATGTGGACCCCCCGCCACCCCCCCACCTCCCGGGTCAGTGACTTGTTGCAGATGAGACACTGAGCTAAGGTCGTGGGGGCAGCAGTCGGAGTCAAGAGGTCCAATTTGTCCCCGTCGTCATATCGCACCTTCACGCTTTTCATCTACACAATGACAGGCCTTACCTGACTCTGTTGTGTTTCTATCGGCCCTGCTACTGTCGGGGTTCTGTTCCGATGGACCGACCCTACCCCAGTCTCGATACGTGGTGGTGGTGAAGAAGGACAAAGAAAACACAGGAATGAATTTAAGAGAAAATGCTCGTTTAGTGAAATATGCAAAAGTCAGAGACACAACTTCCATGATTCATGGGCCTCGGCAAAGCAGAGACTATCGCAGAGACGTCTTCGAGTGCCAAGCGCAACGTTCTAACAAAATTGGCGGGTCCTTTATAGTATGAATATTAGTCTTATACTAATAATACTTGTCTTCTAAGATGGCTGTGCCATGTGGTTGTGGAAAGTTACCGCAGTTTAATGTCTGGTAAAGAGAATCTGTTCATCAGTTGAGTTACGCAGATGTCTGTCCTTGTCCTTGACAAGCTGGCACCATCGATTGTTTTGTCTTTCTCAGTGTGAGTGTAGTTTTGACAAGAAGAATAGCTGAGTACACAGATTCTAAAGAGAGGCAATGATTATTTAATATGAATTAAATATGAAAGGATTATCAGTTAATCAAGTGATTATTTGAATTGTGTGTTAAATCTAAATGATTTATTACAGTAAAGTTGTCATATCCTTACACTACCTACTCACGTTGTGCTGGTTGGTCATAAGATAGCGCTGCAGAATTTGGAGAAAATGCTGCACCAGACACAAAAGTTATTGGACATTTTCCACGGAACAACTTTTCTGACCGACATTCTGTACACCTTGTCATAATATTTTTTAAAATGACTTTTCATTCACTCCCTGACAATCAGTGGCTGGCATTCAGTCCTCATCACCAGAGCGAAGCAGTTACAAAATAAAGAATCTCTTTTGACAAACCGTTCGGCAGTTCGGGTCGAGTAGAGTAGAGAAGGGCTAAAATGAGCCACTAGGAAAAAAACAGATGCTTGGGTAACCATAGGTTCCAATCCGAGTCCCACCGAGATGACCGACCTTCAGTATCAGAAAGACCTGAAGACTAGAGTTGTGTATTGGTAAGTTTACAATACGTACGTACTTATGATACTGTAGTAACAAGTATATATGTGTTGTGTTGTCGAGTACTTGACTCTGGTGTTGCAATATTTACAGACCACATGACTCTTGATGAAGTCGTAACTGCTTTCATTTGTTTTGAGACTAAAATTTGTCCAAACATCAGCTTTAAAAGCTGCTAGAGTCAAGTGTATCCTCTGGTCCTCAGTTGTCGCCGAGATCTCATGGGATTTTAGCTGCGGATGATGTAATGACTGCTGACATTTAGTGGTAAGAATTGTAACTCCAACACAAAAATGAACAAACGCTTGCATGTTGATTGCAAATAAAAAACACACTTTATCGAAATATAATCCATGGAAGGACTTTTATGAAAAATATAAAATATTGATAGAATAGTCGAAAACTGCGATGTCTACACGCCTACTAAAGACTCTTCTGGCTCAGCTCTTTCTTCAACATGACAGAGAGGTCTCGTGAATGAATATAACCTCAGACATGGCCAGAAAAAAACTCCCTTGATCCACGTAATACATATTTAGTTTGAAGCTTCCAGGCGGGTTTAACCGTCATGATTGAGAGTTTATCTGCACAGACGTGTCCTGCTCACGTCTGCACACGTCACCTCCGTGTCACAGGTGGAGCTGAAGACCTTCCTTCGCTGCATTAGATCATGAGTTCGGATCTCATTTTCTCTCCCTGCATGTCGTTGGTTTCCTGGTTAACATCCATCCTGGACTGTTTATCCTCCAGTGGAATGCTGGAGCAGCAGTTTATTTCTTCTTCTATGAACGTGTCGTTCAACATTAAAAAGAGCCCGAAGGTTGTGTATTGGCAAGAAAACTGGCGACGAGTTTCACAATTTACGTGAAAATACACTGTAATACAGTTGATAGACACTGATATATTTGTACTTGAGTAGTGGCCTGAAGTTTAATCATGACACAAAAATTAACAAACGCTTTTATTTTCATGTGAATTGAAAATAAAATGAAAAAATAAAAATAATTTCAGTATACATAATATAATGTATATAATTATACATATATATAAATATATATATTGAAATATAAACTATGATAAAGTAAAACATCATTTGAAAGCAAAAACTAAATATATATTTGGTTTTATTTATTTAAAAAAATCGATACAGCTCTGTTAATTATACGCACGGTATTGTGAAAAAAACATGTTTGAATATTTAGGTGACCAATATTTTCTTACACCTTTATGCACTAACACAATCCATAATATATAATAACTACCATTAACAGCAGGTTAGACACTTATTTACCATCATAAAGTCTCACACCGTGTTCATTGCAACTATATTCTACCACTAATACTATGATATTAAAGTGTTTACGCTGAAATAAAACTCAATTACTGATTATTAACAAGAAATTAAGATGTTAACTTAAAAACTAACTCTATTTACCACTTATTAAGTCTAAGTACCATGAGATAAGTAATTCATAATTCATAATACTGTCTCTTTTAAAGGAAAAAAACAAACAGACAACAAAATGTACTAGTATTAATATTACTTTACTATAACATAATTTATAATTATAATAATTATTGTACATATTCACATCTATGACTAGTTGGGTTACTATAAATACTTGTATTTTTCCTTTAAAGGAGAAAGTATTATGAATAATGAATGCAAATGTGTAAGTACCATTAGAGAAATAAGTCATTATTCATAATACTTTCTTCTATGAAGGAAAAATACAAGAGGTCATAGATGTGAATATGTACAATAATTATTATAATTATAAATTATGTTATAGTAAAGTAATATTAATACTAGTATATTTTGTTGTCTGTTTGTTTTTCTCCTTTATAAGAGACAGTATTATGAATTATGAATTATTCATGTCATGGTACTTAGACTTAACAAGGGGTAAATAGAGAGATTTTCACCAAAGTTATCTTTAATTACTTCTTAATTTATTGTTAATAATCAGTTATTAAGTTGGTGTTCAGCTTGAACACTTTAACATCATACTATTAATGGTAGAATATAGTCGCAATGAACAAGGTGTGAGTTAGTGCTTTATGTAAATTAGTGGTGGATTTGCTATTAATACACATGTGAATAAGTAGCTTAATAATATTTAATGTGTTCTTCATTCTAAAGTGTAACCAAAACCTGTACCTGAACCAAAATGACGTACATCCGTATTAATTGTGTATATTTAACACCGAACCTGACACCTTCAATCTAGAGCGACAACACCTGTACTTTCATCAACCAGTTTCCCGCTGACAACCACCAGATGGTGCCATAGAGCTCGTACGTCACCTCAGCGTGTGTGTGCGAGAGTGGACACACACACACACACACACAGAATAAAGTGGAAAAACATTGAAACGTTCCTGTTGTCATCTCAACAGTAGCTTTTAATATCAGCAGGAATGTTGCCGGACTCCATAAATTACCTCCGCGGCGTGTAGCGTGCCACTCACATCGCTATGGAAACTGCTGACTTGCTTCACAAGTCCGGCGTTTACTCGCCGACATATGTTCGCCGCCATCGTTGTGTGTTTGCTGCAGCTTTCTCTCCAGCCAGAGCTCGCTGGTGTCAGCGCCGCGGAGGCGTATGTGCACCATATTGTGCCGGCTCTGACCCGGGACCCCTCTCTAATTAGGCTTAAGTGAAGTGTTGTTGTTGTCTCCGGGCCCCCCGCCCGAACCCCCCCCGCCCCGGCCTGCAGGTACCTGCTCCGGCGGTGACTCCGGGAAAGAAGCTGTCATCGCTGCCATTTGGGCTCCGGAGCGTTTGCGGCTCCCTTGTGGCCCCCGAGCGCTCGGGCTCGCGCCCCCTCCTCCAGGCAAACAGATGTCCCTCTTCGCCGGTTTTATTCGTCCACGCTTCGCGCCGAACACGGCGGCGAAGACGCTCAGACGGCGAGAAGCCATGCGTTGATATCAGAGGTGACGAACATCCGTCTGCGTGACTCGGGAACAGCGGCGCAAATTAGTGTCGCTCATGTTCGTCACTTTTGATTGTGTTTACCCCGGAGAGTCAGAGGGACTCGATTAACTAGTCGCCGTCGTCGCTCTTCAGGCTGAGAACGACGTGACGAGTGAGGCCGACACGTTTTCAAGAGAATAAATCTTCGTCTGAAAATTAACTGAAAAGTGTTATCATAATTTACAAGAGGAAAATATTTAGACGTAGATCAGGTTGTACCACATAAGAAAAACTAATTTTAAAAACACAAAGCATTATTCCGACACTAGAGGGAGCAATACATCAAAAAAATATTTGTTTTACTGATTGGGCCTTTAAAGTAGTGATGAAGCTTCATGAAACAGTGTCATGTTGTTTAAAGGTCAGTAGGTGGCGCCAGTTTAAAGATGACATAGGTTCAGAGTCCACTAGAGTCAGAGACCGCCATCTAGTGGACTCTGAAAATAACGCGACTGCTTCATGAAGCTTCATCATCAGACCATCACTCATTTAAAGCAGCTTGAAGAAAGATGAAAATATTTGGTTTGGCTCCCCCCACTGGTTGAATCGTATACTTACTACAGTCTCAAATTTCATTAAAAACTTTAATGATAGTTTACCCAAAATTCTATTTTCACTAATTTTCTACTCACCCTCACGTTCACTAAGGGTTGGGATTAATTGGACTGTGCTCCCTTTTTTTTTTACCATTTAAAAATATCCAAATACTTCCATAGTGATGTCCCACCTTATGGAAGCTCCATCATGATAAATATACTATAACTATATATTTTAAGGTTGTTTGTAGTAGAAGCTAATATGCTAACATGCTACAAAAAGAGTAAATCACTCCCAGTGTCTAGTGTCTACAATTGAATGTGTACTTTGGTTCAACAATCACTTTAAGTGTCGACACGTTGCATCTTTGTGTTTTTGTACAAAAATGATAAAGGTTCTTGGATCGGTTCCTCTTTTTTTTTTTTTTATTGTTGGGAGCTTTTCAAAATTACTGTTCAACGACAATTAAAATGAAAGCAATCGCCGTCTCCTACTCATGGTTTTAAAGCAGGCGAGTGGTCATGTGGGAACCCACGTTTATTAAACACATCTAGTTTGTTCGTGCAACAAAACTTTCATTTTGTGATGTGTTGATGAAGCTTCATGAAACAGTCTCATGTTGTTTAGAGGTCAGTAGGTGGCGCCGTCAGTTTAAAAATGATGTTTCATTAGAACAGTTGTTCAAAACAAAGGAAAATAGTGCAGAGACGCCATCTAGTGGACTCTGACAATAACGACACTGCTTCATGAAGCTTCATCACTGGCTTTCATCAACTAGAGATGTTCACACTTACTACCACTGGATGGTGCCAGAGAGCTTCTATGTGATCTACGTGTGTGTGTGTTTGTGTGTGTGTGGGTGTGTGTGTGTGTGTGTGTGTGTGTGTGTGTGTGTGTTTGTGTGTGCATGAGTCAACGCACATGTCAGCCAGAAACTGTATCAAACAGATTTCATATAAAATAATAAATAGATGAATAAATACAACACGTGTCTGGTTATTAAAAATGAGCTCCTCTGGGCAGGCTGTCACACATGTTCACGAGGAGACAGAATGAGGACGTTTTTCTGCAGAAATATATAAAAAAAACAAAAACAAAATGGCAGCAGCACAGGTTTTGTATTTGAATCAACTTTATTTAAAACACATGACTCGACAACAGCTGGATTTGTTTTTTCGTCTCTACGGGTCACACGACGTTCATGACCAAAGATGTCAGCGACTCCGCGAGTGACGACATGTACGACAAACAGTTACACACTTTTGATTCAGGAGACGAGTCAGGAAGAACAAAACACCTGTTTGGAGCGGGATAAGCTACATTATTTCCCATCATGCATTAGTGTACTTCCGTGATTCCGAATGCACTTTCCATCTTTTGATAGTGGAGAAAAAAAGCTTCCCACCCCGGACACTCTTCATTTGTGCCATTATGGGAGAGTGTGTGTGTGTGTGTGTGTGTGTGTGTGTGTGTGTGTGCACGAGAGAGCAGAGCTACCTGACAAATGTATTCCACTGCTGAGCCCCATATTCATGTAAAACACCGGCGACTCCCGGCGCTGTTTTAAACAGGGAGCGGCTGATTGGTGGATAATGGCGGAGATTTCAGCTTCATTACGGCGCCCGATCCGGCGCCACCTTCCCTCTCCTGACGCCTGGAGGAGGAGGGACGGAATCAAGACCGGAGCGACGCCACGACAGGCTTCGAGGGACTCGACAAAGACTGACGGACGTTAAACACATCAAACGTCGCCTCCTTTAGTTAATCGGGTTTTCTTTAAAGTCAGCAGGGAAGACAAAGACGCGTCTAAAGAATGTTCTCGTGTATGAGATGAAGTGTCTCCACAAGAATAATCCTAAACCATCACATGATCCCCGGAATCAAGCGTCATCCGGGGCCACGTGAAGCTTCAGACTTCACGTCCATGAATAGTTTGACTATAAGATCTGACTGGATTTTCTACGAAGAAGTTTTTGGGGTCAGGGTGAGTTTTCTTGATGCCTCTGATTTACTTTTATATGTGTGCTGAAACTAGCGTCCACCAGGTGGCAGACGACGACTCTTTGGCTGTCGTGTTTCCCGGTGAATCGGACGCAAGTGGTTCTGACTAATGGACTCTTTTACGTGATATATTCCATCTGTGGTTGACTTTAGTTGCTCGACAGGAAGTCGCCCCAATTTAATGGAAACACATTGTAAGTTGTGAGTCAGTGTGAGTCAGTGTGAGTCAGTGTGAGTCAGTGTGAGTCAGTGTGAGTCAGTGTGAGTAACTCCTTCTGTGTCAGATCCGAGTCCGAGTGTGGAAGATAAACTGAAATGTTCATGGTCTACTGAGGTCGTACTATAGCCACACCACTTGTGTTTTAGCGTCATGCTAACCAGAATGCTAACTATTAGCGCTGTAAAAATAACTACACATCGGAAATCAAAGTTATTATTATTACACGCAAACGTCTTATTGTGGTTCTCTGGATTGTTCAAAATTATATTGGCAATATATTAGTTAGTATATTATTTATTGTTTATTATTTTCGTTTTTAAAGTTATAAATTGGTTTAAGCTTCAAAATATGGCGGACTACTGCTGCGATGTACAACACGTTTACGAAAAGGACAGGTTAAATCGCAACACAAATATCTAATCTAGGTACAAAAAGCCATTTAGATGTTTTAAGAAGAAATACAAGTTGGATAAAAGTATTGCTATTTGTAAGTGCAAAGCAACGAGTACAGCAGTAGCACGAGATATCTGAGCAATTTTGAGACGACGTGGAGATCCACGTTACGAGGGATCTGTAGGAAGTCAACACAGGTGCATAAATCCTACATACCTGTAACATAAGATGTGTACTCGTACTGTTAAGTTGCATTGACGTAACTACATATTCGTAATCCAGAAGGCAAGCATGCGTAATCGAAGACTTCTAGTCGTAAAAAAAACAAAAAAACAAACATTGACCATATATTTTCTAAGTGTACGAGTACAAGTTACTAAACAAGTTAATAAAAATGACCTCTTGAATCTGCAGGTGTGAGTCACAGATTTGTTTTGCACGTCAATCACTGATAAAATAGATCAGATTCAAGAGGTCGTGTTTAGTAACTTGTACTCGTACACTTAGAAAATATAGTCAATGTTTTTTTTTTGTTTTTTTTTACGACTACAAGTCTTCTATTACAAATGCTTGCCTTCTGGATTACGAGTATGAATATGTAGTTACATCAATGCAACTTAACAGTACGACTACACATCTCATGTTACGAGTATGTGGGACTTATGCACTCGTTCTGACTTCATAGATCTGTATCTGGAACTTTTCTTTTGTCTCGCAATGACGTCACTGTGTGGTTCAAACACGTCTTGATGCACAATATGCTGAATATTTAGGTTATATCGTTACTTCTATCTGAGAAAGAAACAGGAAAAATAACAATTATCCCAAGAGTTTGTTTTCCATCCTCCTTTATTTCATCATATTTCTGTCCTCGTTGCAAACGTCAAATACATTTAAATGTTGAAATAATTTAACAAAGTTGATGGATTGAAAGGAAGTTAAGGCGTTTTGAACCTGATACATTTTTATCTTTGTATTGCATCGTAATAATGGAAACTGAAAACTAAAAAAATAGGAAACAATATCAGTCTTTTCCTTGAATGTCTGGAACTCCTGTGTTGTTCTCAGTATTATCTTGATCTTTAAAGTATGTACTTTTTTGAGCATTGTTTTGATTGTTTAAGCGCTTTGTGACCCTGGTCTGGAAAAGCGCTATATAAATAAATATTACTTACTTACTTACTTACTTACTTATTATGCTAAATATAGCTAGCATTCCATTTAAAGCCATTACTGTTAGCTAACCTCACTCAAATGAATGCATTGAAAATAATTAATAATTGAATTACAAAATAATAAACATATTTGTTTGGTAAATCTTAACAATGCACAGTAAAAAAAATCAAATTAAAAAAAAATGTTTTGTGGTCAAACTAAACCACACTCACTGGACAATTGGAGGCACTAAGAGATTTATTTTTGTTCAGGAGATGATGGTCTATTTGTCCCAACAGTTTTAACATTTTCTAAAATAATTACTCTCGTCATGTCCCTACCGACCTCTCCGACAGGTGAGGTCAACATTGAAGACATAGATTCTCCTCAGGACCCGCGTCCGTCCCCTCAGCCCCTGATCCTCCAGCTCAAGATGAGAGTGAAGTTCTTCGCTTCTTCACGTCTAAAAATACTAAAAAGTCTCCCAAGACTTCGGGGAGACCTGAGCGCTCCCGGCCCGGGGGCGCCAGATACACTGAGAGCACCTTGGACTGCACTCTCAAAGTTTGGTGCCAAGTCTCCACCCACCAACCGGGCTTCCTAGACGACCACTTGCAGGAGGTGAGGTTGGGGTGCTAAGACCGAGGCGAGGGCTTCCCCCCCGGGGGCGCTTCGATCCAGGCCAGAATCCTGCAACTCTCTCCCGTCTTTGCGTCGGGAGAGGTCGAAGGTCGGGGGTATTCATAGCTGCGGGACGCTGAAGGCACCTCGGAAGGTATCTCCGAAGACCCTCTGGTGAGTCATCTCCACGGCGAGTCACGGGGGCAGGAGGCGCTCGCTGACATTTAGCATCGGAAAAAAAAAGGGTCCTCGAAAAAAGTTGAACATCGCCCCCAACCACTCCTGAGAGGTCGTCTATTTATTCAGCCCCGATGCTGATCCCGGGACCGCCCCGCGAGGGCATCCGCTTCCGGGGGAGCGTCGGTCCAAAACCCCGGCTGCAGGAGCTCCAGGGTGGCCAGGATGAAAGCGGACCGACCGGGCAGTGCTGTATTGATGTCGGCGAGACCGGCTCCTCCTCATCGATCCACCACGGGGGGAATTTTTAGAAATAGAAGCTGTAAATCTGGCTCTCGTAATGGCGACCATTTTTTTTTTGTTTTCTCCTTCCTCTCCTCTCCTTCCCGCCGCCTGGTCGGACTCGTTTTATGCAAACCAGCTCCTCCGTCGACGAGCTCCAGCCGGCAGTAAACCATTTGGGTCTCGATTGGCTTGTTTTGTTCTCGTCTCGATGAGGGAAGCTGCGATTTCATGATCAATAGAGCAGACGTGAGTTACTGTTAGCGGCGCCGCCGGTTTTTTTTTTGGAGCGCCGTGGCTAGGCGCGAGCCGAGCATGTGGCCCTCGTCAAATGTCCCCCCGAAAATAAAGGATTTTTTGGACTTGGTGGAGCAGTGAAACATATGGAGGCGCCGACGACTCCAAATGTTCGCCGCACTTCCATATGCTTAACAGTGTCTGTCAGAGCCGCGGCGGCGAATAAAAAGGCCGGGAATTGTTTGGAGAAAACACTCTGTTCTGAGAAATGTTCCTTCTAATTTGAAATGGCGACGATTTAATCCTCGACGGACCCTCCATGAACTGTGAAATTACCTATTTCTGTCAGAACTTGAGCGGAGTTTAAGTGCCGGCCGCTGCTTCAGGACATTCGGCGCCGTGGCTAACGGCGAGCGTCGGACAGACTGAGTGAGTAATGGCCGCTCGGATCTCGCCTTCCTCTCTTTTATATTCCGCCCCCTCCATCAATGGCCTCCCGGGCTTTTAGCCTTAATGTCCACACAAGTTCTGAGTCAGCATCTCTCTCTGAGCAGGACCGGAGGAGAGTGTTGCGTGTGGAGAGATGTCAGGTGAAGAAAGATGATCTTACATTTGCGACGCTGCTAATTACTCTTTTTTTTTAAATCTCGCGTTTGAAGATTTCAAACTGATCTCCTGCAGCAGAACCAGAACCCTGTGGTTTCAGCTTCATAATGTCTTGAAACCGGTGATACGGGAGCGACCGGATTCATGTTCAGCAACTCTAGGACAAGATTCATCCGTTCATCGATACACAAGTCTTGAGATCATGATCTCCTGATTCTTCACCATGTCTTAGCTTCACAGGATGAAACTATTATGGCGTTAAATCCCCCAAAAATAATCTCTAGAGATATTAAAAGTGTGTAATACTTTAATAATTAAACTACATATATAATATTTTAACGCAATCAATGCTAAAAAAACATTAAAAAAGAAAACAATTGGTCGTCATACAATAAAAACTGGGTTTTTCCTTTATTTTTCTAACTATAATACAAGTAAAAACAATTTAAAATAAAAAAATAAATGCAACAATTATCATTATTTGTGTTATTTAACACTGATAGTTGAAGCTGCAAAAAACAAACAAACAAACATAGAATTATCCAATTATTAATGATTTTAAATAAAACGAAATCAGGAAAATGTTAGATTAAATAAAGGTTGAAAACCAATTTTTACAAAAAACTAAAATTGAGTTTGAATGTAGATTTTTGATTATTATTTATTTAATTTATTATCTATTGATGAATAAATAAATAATTACACTTTAAAAAGTAAATAAAAAAGAATACAGTTTTCAGAAAAATTCAAATAAATAAACATGTATTCAATTTTGAGTTATAAAGATATTTTTCTATTGTAAAGATAGTTTGTATGTATATATATATTTAATAATATTATATAATAATTTTATAATTTAATAAAGATTATGTAGATTTTGTAGTTGGGAGTAAAAAAAGGTCTTCATGAAGTTGATTTAAAAATTCAACCATTTAAACAATCTGACACTTAATTTACTTTAACTGACCAAAATAAACCAAAACAATTTTTTATTTTCTGCCCATAGTGTAGAAGTAATAGTACGTAAAAGTTGATCCATTCAAGACCAAACTTGACCGTCATCAATAACACTGGAAGCCTCTTCCTGAAGGTTCTGGTCCAGACCGGAGCAGCAGAGATGTTTAGTAATTAGAGAAGCTCCAGGAGTCTCTGAGGAGCATCATCACTGCATCTGTCCTGCTGTCCTGCCGTATATATACCTGGACACGCCGGGGAGCGAGCAGATCCACCGCCGTCGCTGGGACTCTCACCTGTCGGTCTCTCTGCTCCGGGCTGAAGTGGCTAGTTAGCATATGCGGCGCTGGCGTGCACGCTCGCCACGTGCACGGGCCTCATCTCCAGAGTCTCACAGGAGACTTGTTGTCTAAGATTAATGAAGGTCACCGGAATCCTCCAAAGTATTGGGATGATTAAGGCTTTGTTTATCAAAAACAAGTTATATTAAGAGTAAAAAGATGGCTGGTAATTATTCATAATCTCAACAATTCAAGTGTAGCCACCTCATTTGTGCCTTTAATTCTTCTTGTTAATGCGCCGCATAAATCTGCATAATTACTGCGCTCGCCTGTTGTATTTCTGACAGCTCCTCACTTCGTGTGCACTAAAGGGTATCGGATGTGCGGCGCTGCATACTGAGGGAGCGGCGCCGGCGCTGGAGCGGCGAGGCCCCGGCTAGCTGGGTTTTTTTTTTTTTTTTTCGATCAAGCGGGATAAATGGATGCCACGGATGGTGACGAGGACGCCTTCGTGAGCGCGGCGGCGGCGGCGGCGCCCAAGAATCAAACCGAGAGATGAGGATGAAGATAATCCCGTCCTGGAATATGGAAGTGAGGAGGGTGGTCATAGTGTGTGTGTGTGTGTGTGTGTGTGTGTGTGTTCACTGTCACACTCTCCCTAACTTTACTCCTGCCACTCAACTCAAGGTGTTCTGAGTCCGATCTTGTGTTGCCTCTGGGTCAAAGTGACCCGGTGTTCCAAAAAATAAATGTGTTTGAGGTATGCCTTGTTCACCAGGCAACCCAAGGGATACCTCGAACACATTTGTTTTTCACTTTATCCCAACTATAACACAAGGCTTAATCCCTCCACTGTCTTGGGTGTGACCCATGACTTCCTCCCTAAACAAAAGAATTGAGAAATGTTTATTTACAGTTCAAACAGTAATAAACACAAATTAATAATTGTTAGCGTTCGTAAACATTCCCTCCATGTTTTACTCTGACCGTATCAGGGGCATAAATACAGTCAAAGGGCCGCAAATAGCCTCCAGGCTACACCTTGCCCATGTCTACCTTATTGATTTCTCTGGGATTAGATTAGATTAGACTAGATTGACTTTATTGATCCTTCTGGAGATCTCCTTCTGGAATTTAGGTTTCCAGTTCGCAGCAGACGATAGAAGGTACAGCAAGTTTCATAAAAGCAGGAACAAGAACAAAGTGCAAATAAAAAGTACAAAGTGCAACATCGTGACATGACAGCGCTCGGGTCCCCCCCCCCCCCTCTCTTGGTAGAACAAAACTTTTCATAGCCTAGTATATATATACATATCTAGTGTAGGTACAATTTTGGTCCCCCCTACAATATCTGTCCCCCCACTTCCTATGTGTTGACGTCAAATAATTCGCTTTTTAAATAACAAAAATGTTAGAATATTCCCCTTTCTATAACTTTGTGATATAAAACAATTGTTAAATGTATAAAAGCAAATTATTTCGGAACTCAAAATGTTTGTATTTCATTGTACAGTTGTGCGTTTTTATTAGTAAAACAGCTTCAGCCAATCAGCGCCTTCGTCACATGTAGCGCGGACACTTCCTGTTGGTGTCGAAGATGTGTCGTCAGACCAGGAAATGAAAGAACGGAAAGCGATTATGTTGACGAAGATGGTCTTCTTGTCAATATAAATGTTTTATGTGGTGAAAAGTATCATGTGAACGTTCTGTTGACCTTCATTTAACCCATAACAATTATTTTTAAGAGACGTTCGCATATGCCGTGTGTGACGTCATCACGTAGGAAGTGGGGGACGATATTGTAGGGGGTACAATATTGTAGGGGGGACGATATTGTAGGGGGGATGATATTGTAGGGGGGACAATATTGTAGGGGGGATGATATTGTAGGGGGGATGATATTGTAGGGGGGACGATATTGTAGGGGGGACGATATTGTAGGGGGGATGATATTGTAGGGGGGACGATATTGTAGGGGGGATGATATTGTAGGGGGGACGATATTGTAGGGGGGACGATATTGTAGGGGGGATGATATTGTAGGGGGGACGATATTGTAGGGGGGATGATATTGTAGGGGGGACGATATTGTAGGGGGGACGATATTGTAGGGGGGACGATATTGTAGGGGGGATGATATTGTAGGGGGGATGATATTGTAGGGGGGACGATATTGTAGGGGGGATGATATTGTAGGGGGGACGATATTGTTCCTACACCGGATCTAATTTGCAATTTATCCAAATATGAACAGAAACTACATTGTCATAGAGTTTCATGATACAGTGCCGTTGTTTTCAGAGCTCAGTAGGTGGCGCTCTCGCTCAAACAATGATGTGTTAATTGAGCGAGTGAGCGGAGAGCGCCATCTAGTGGCCTTTGAAAATCAGAACCTGTATCATACGAAGCCTCAAAACTCGTCCTGATGTGTCTGAAGTGTCGTTTATGTTTCCGTCAGGAACCGTCAGACATGAACGATCGAGCTGCGACAGCATCAAACTAACTTTTTCAAACCCCAGCTCAGGACCGGACTCGTCACAAGTTGAAAAGCTGAAGTGGAACGTTTCCCAAAAAAAGGGCAGGTGTGTGGGCGAGCGTTTGAGCGGCGTGTCGTGCGGCGGGCGTACGTCACCGGTCGGCGTAATGACATGTAAATGACCGGCGCACACGCCTCCGCCACTTTACATAATCTCGTAATGACCCCTTGTTACACGCCAATATCCGCTCTAATAGATCGCTTTGACTTCTTTTGGACGCGGCGTTCCTTCGCCGGCGCCGGCTCTTCGGCGAGTCGAGGCCTATTAGCACGGCGACACGAGCGATTTAATTCGCCCTCTCCCCGTGTCTTGTTTAACATGCGGACGGCGGACGACGGGTCTGACGATTTGAATAAACGTGGAGGAGGGTCGCGGGTCAACAGTGTTTGGATTCACTCGTCGCTCAGGTACGACTCGCGCCAGCGACGATTTTTCAAAAAAAAGCGTGGCTGTATTTTAATTATCTTCGAGCATCTGTCCACACTCCGTCCACCTCGTCACACTCCTGTGCGCACCCGGCTCTCCATGCAGTCCTCGTGCTCCTGCTCAGCTACCGAGCAAACATGTGGCTGCCGGAGTTAATTGAAATTTGTCTAATGAGGTACAGTTATGAGTGAAAGACGTGGCAGGGACAGGAAAGCCTCAACTTTTTTTTTCTTTAATTATGTTTACCCAACAGGCTTCGCCGCCGCGTCTAAACGACATAAACATCTGGCCGCCGAGCGCCGCTAGCATGGCGGCGGTCGTGGAGCAAATCTTGTGGAAAATAATGAAATGAGATCCCGGCGCGGTGACGGTGGAAGGGCAGAAGACATTCACTCCATGTTAATAAAATTGCCATGAATGAGTGAATACAATTAGGAAATTGTCGGCGGCGGCTGAACTTTTGGAAGTCGCCGACGTCGGCATCATTCGATTAAGACGGCAATTTGGACTTGTTTACCGGCGGTTGTTGTGGCTTTTATTAATCGTGACCCGTCAGTTATCGACCGGCAATTAAAGCGCTCGCTTATGATGAGGGCGAGCGGTGGGCGGCCATGACGCTTGTTCATCAGAGATGTGGACGGTTTTCATTTTCAATGACTCAAGTGTTGATCGTTTCATTCATTTTCACCGACGACTTCTACAACTTCAATTCCTTATCTTGAACTTGAATGAATTTGATTTGAAAGTCAAAATACGAGCCTGATATTTACAGTTTAAAACTGTTTCTTTCTAAAGTGCTAATATCTTCATTGTAAATGATGACTTCACGTCACAATATGGGTCGCGGGGGCAGCAGCAAGGATTATGGGAGCCGGATTTCTCTCTTGTTCCTTTTATGTCCGTCTATCCATCCATCCATCCATCCATCCATCCATCCATCCATCCATCCATCCATCCATCCATCCATCCATCCATCCATCCATCCATCCATCCATCCATCCATCCATCCATCCATCCATCCATCCAAATAAGTGAATAATGTATATTACTGAAAAAAAAGAATTAATAGAGTGAAAATAAAATACATAAGTTAAATCATAAAATGTTAATAAACAACCGGAAATGCATTCTTTATTTAGAAAAGAATCAGAGAAAAATATCACAAATAAATTCCTCTGAATAGAAAAACAAATACTGCCTAAATAAATGAAAGAAATACAGTTGAAATAAAAGATTAATTAAACTAAATATGAAGATATTATGGTAAATACATTTAGTGTAAAAAATACCAGAAGAAAATAAGAGATACATTACATAAAAAATTAGCATAGAAGAGAAAAGCCACAGAATTGAAGACGATAAAAAAAACAAAACAGATCTACATATTATCAAAAAGTCAGGAGTGGAAGATAAAGCGAGCATTTAGTGACCTGGAATATTTTCATGAAACTTTACATAAAAGTTATAAGGGTAAAACGTGACTTTGTCAGAAAGTTTCTTGAAAATACACATGTATTATTGTAAAAATAAAACTAAGACAAAAATCTCAGTAACGTTAGGATGGTACAGATGTGGAGGTTCACTGGTCTACAGTGATTCAATGTTCTACTGGAGAGTGTGAGGATGAGAGGATGAGAGGATGAGAGGATGAGAAGATGAGAGGAAGAAAGGGTGAGATGAAGAGAGGATGAATGGATGAGAAGATGAGAGGATGAGAGGATTAGATAATAAGAGGATGAGAGGATGAGAAGATGAGAGGAAGAAAGGGTGAGATGTAGAGAGGATGAGAGGATTAGATGATAAGAGGATGAGAGGATGAGAAGATGAGAGGATGAGAGGATTAGATGATAAGAGGATGATAAGAGGATGAGAAGATGAGAGGAAGAAAGGGTGAGATGAAGAGAGGATGAAAGGATGAGAAGATGAGAGGAAGAAAGGGTGAGATGAAGAGAGGATGAAAGGATGAGAAGATGAGAGGATGAGAGGATTAGATGATGAGAGGATGAGAGGATGAGAAGATGAGAGGAAGAAAGGGTGAGATGTAGAGAGGATGAGAGGATGAGATGATGAGATGAAGAGAGGATGAGGTGATGAGAGGATGAGAGGATAAAAGGGCAGAGGATGAGAGAAAGACAGGGTGAGATTACGAGAGGATAAGAGGATGAGATGTTGAGAGGATGAGAGGAAGAGAGGAAGAGAGGAAGAGAGGATGAGAGGATTAGATGATAAGAGGAAGAGAGGATGAAATGTTGACAGGATGAGAGGAAGAGAGGAAGAGGGGAAGAGAGGATGAGATGTTGAGATGTTGAGAGGATGAGAGGATGAGAGGAAGAGAGGAAGAGGGGAAGAGAGGATGAGATGTTGAGAGGATGAGAGGAAGAGAGGATGAGAGGAAGAGAGAAAGAGAGGATGAAATGATAAGATGATTAGAGGAAGAGAGTATGAGAGGATGAAATGATAAGATGATTAGAGGAAGAGAGGATGAGATAATAAGATGATAAGAGGATGAGAGGATGAGAGGATGAGAGGAAGAGAGGATGAGATAATAAGTTGATAAGAGGATGAGAGGATGAGAGGAAGAACAGACTCAAGGGTGAGGATTTAAAAGTCATTTAAGGTCAGTTCTTAACGTGCACATAGAAACATAGAGTTCATGCATGTTTGCTCACCCTGGCTCACGTGCACTCATACATACATGTGTGTGTGTGTGTGTGTCTGGAGACAGATGGGTAATGGGCCCCTCGCGCCGGAGCCGGCCCTGTGTAACGCGCCGCCCTGATTGCAGACCTGATTACCTGCCATATGCCAGCTGAAGGGTTGAGGGCCGGACCGAATGAGAACAGTATGCAAACGTTAAAGCGGCGTTTTTATAGCGCAGTCATTATACGCCGGCGAAATGAAAACGAGCGCGGCGGAGAGAGGGAATAATGAAGTCGTAAAAGAAAAAAAAAGAAGAAGAAGCGGATGGGTCACACTGCGTGATCGCACCGTCGCCACCTCCTGGATGTGCTCGCGTGGTGTGTGTGTGTGTGTGTGTGTGTGTGTGTTGACGCTCCTATTAGCCTTTGAATTCTCCATTAGCATGCAGCGGATGCGGCTAAACTGACCTTGTAAGATGATCATTGACTCCCTGAGAAACACTTGTTATCCCGGATTAGCGTTCGCACCAATTAGCACCTGCTCGCCGCGGGAGCTTCCGGAAATAAAACATTTCTTATCAGAGTTCGCTACAAAGTAGCACTCTTGGTTTTTTTCAAAAGTGCTAATAAAGCCGCTGACGCTAATGCCACGTGACCAATGAGAGGAGGAGGAAAAATGAAAAAAAAAGACTAAATTAAAGTTAAATTTGTGTCGAGTTTATTCAACTCTGATCGAACGTGTGGATTTTCTTTTTTAATCCGATCGATTTCTTATTGGAAGTAAGACTTTAGACTTTCTTTTATTGTCGTTGCACAGAAAACACAGCAATGAAACTGGCAACGAAATGTCGTTGCTTGGCAACCGTTAAAAACACAGCAAAATGAATGTATAAAAAGTAAAAATATAAATATTAATAAGTTAAAAAATAGTGCAATATAGTATAAACAGGATAAATAAACTATCTTTTAAATATTGCATTTAATAATTAATGTATATAAAAGTATAAATATAAATAAGTTAAAATAGTGCAATATATTATAAACAGAATAAATAAACTACGTTTTAAATATTGCATTTAATAATTAATGTATATAAAAGTATAAATATAAATAAGTTAAAATAGTGCAATATATTATAAACAGAATAAATAAACTACGTTTTAAATATTGCATTTAATAATTAATGTATATAAAAGTATAAATATAAATAAGTTAAAATAGTGCAATATATTATAAACAGAAAAAATAAATAATGTTTTTAATATTGCATTTTTAATAATTAATGTATATAAAAGTATAAATAAGTTCAAAATAGTGCAATATAGTGTAAACAGAATAAATAAATAACGTTTTAAATATTGTATTTAATAATTAATGTATATAAAAGTATAAATATGAATAAGATAAAATAGTGCAAAATATTATAAACAGAAAAAATAAATAACGTTTTTAATATTGCATTTTTAATAATTAATGTATATAAAAGTATAAATAAGTTAAAAATAGTGCAATATAGTGTAAACAGAATAAATAAATAACGTTTTAAATATTGTATTTAATAATTAATGTATATAAAAGTATAAATATGAATAAGTTAAAAATAGTGCAATGAGTTATAAATAGAATAAATACATAATATACCTATTATAGTCATATTTCATTCAGCAGTCTGATGGCCAGAGGAAAAAAAACTGTTTCTAAATCTACAGTACTACTAAAGTACTGGAAGAGTTGGAAACGAAAAACAAACTCAAAGAAAGAAAAAAAAAAAGAAAAAAAAAAGAATTATTTTATTTTAAATATATTATATTTATATATTCTATTTTAAAAAAGAAAAACACTTTTTTGGTTTTCTTGTTTCTCACGAGGGCACACTTTTTTAAAAATGTGATCCTAATTTCATTATTGATGTCATCAGAGCGAGGGGTAACCATAGCAACAAGACCATTAGCCATTAGCAAAACAATGGTTGATCTCTTTGGTGAGTCGATGTGGACTTTCATACGGTGTTGAAAAGTTCTAGTCAAATTTCTACAAAGTAGTCTCAAGAAAGTAAAAAAAGTTTAATATGAAGAGTAATAAAAATTAGTTTGAAAAGAAACAGGAACTTAACTAACAATAATAAACATTAAACAATCAAAGGATATGAAGAACAAACAAGAAACAGAATTGAGAGAAAAAAAAATCATCAACGAATTTAAAATGACAAAAAAAAAGACAGAACTACATATGATCAAAAGGACAGGAGTGGAAGATAAAGCGTGTATTTAGTGACCTGGAATAGTTTCGTGAAACTTTATAAAATAAAAGGAATAAAATCCTTGTAGAAGTTGTAAAAAGTGTTGACACGTGACTTTGTCGGACTCAAAAAACCCTGATATTTTACTAAGAAGGACTTTTATTTTTGGGGGAAAAGTGTATTTATTTGTTTGAACCAGTTTCAAGTCACCATAACGTATCCATTAGCATCTTCTTTGAATCTGACGTCAGGTTGTTTTCCGACACCAAAGAGGATGCTGGGAATGTCAAACTTCTCACTTGAAAAATGTTTGCCAGCTCAACAAAGAGTGGTTTGTCAGAGCGTGGTCGTCGATTGTTGAGTCCCACAACGAAAGCAAAAAATGTCCACCAAAACTTGAAAATTAGATTACGATCTTCTCCCGTGTTCGACACTTGGAAAAGCCAATTACGCCGGGATTATCCCATTCTGTTTGATGTGGTTACAGGAGGAGATTTGGGCTTCGGTGGCTCTTTGATTCGCGTCTTGAAGGAAACAGCCAACGCCGTAACAAGGTGGCGTCATGACTTTATGCCGCGTTCTCGACTCGACTCGGACCTGTTAGGGGAAGACTCCGGGTGCCAGGGGCTCCCCGTCACTTCCCATGTTTCCATCCGTCAAGAAGGGAAAAAAAAAGGGGGACTTGTGCATAATCCTGGAGCCCATTGTGGCCTACTTAGGGGATGTGAACATGCCTCTCCAACTGGTCCTGCCTTTGTATGTGGGTCAGCTTCATTCAAATTCTCTTTCATTCCGGCTCCTCTTCCGACACTGTGGCCCATCATTAGTCGTAATATAGGTCACCCCGGGCTTTGTGAGGCTGCAGCCCCATTTGCATTCTTGATTCTGACGAGGAAGTGCTGGAGCGACTGTAGGTAGCGGAGAGGTGGGACGCTCGGAGGGGGGGAAGGTGTCTTCAGAAGCAAAGGCGAAGCTTTTATCAGGTTGATGAAAGGACGGGGTCAGCGTGGAAAACCTGCTTAAAAGGATCCGGGCGTTTTCCCAGCGGTGCCGAAGATGAAACTTCCACGGATGCAGGTCTCAAGAATGAACTTCCATTTTCAAAAGTTTCCGCCGCGGTTTGTCTCCTCTCGTCCTAAAAGCTACTCTCCTTCAGCACCGTCTGACTCGTGCTCTTGAGCCTGGAATTCACCGTCGACCAAAATGAGTTGACCCTGGATGTGACCTGGAGATGCAAAATCAATTTACGTTGAACAAAAAAACCCTTAAATTTCAAACTAAACTGTCATTTTCATACAAACACATTTTGTTTTTTTTCTGCTTCACATTTCTCAAACTCTTAATTCTAGAGTGTCCTCGGTCTACCTGGGGCCTCCTCCCACTTGAAGGCATCACCAGTCCAGAAGAAACCCCAACACTACCGCCTTCATGCGGTGGTTGTATCGTCTCTCCTGGATGACCGGACTTTCTCTCTCTAATGCTGGGTTCAAACCAATTCAAACCATTTCTTTTACAAATATTTGTTCCTCTGTGATCCATCATTTGGATGTTATGCTAAATATAGACCCTCCTTTTCTTAGGGTTAGGCTTAGAGTTAGGGTTGGATGAGGGTCAGGGTTTGGGTTAGGGTTACAAAAATATTGAGAAACAATATGGGATGCCGTTTCCATAGTATGAAAGACTTCTCAAGTTGAGTAACCTACAGAAGAATGTAGAAACAAAACAAATACCAACAAATAGAAGAAAAAGGAATCTCGAAAAAAACTGTTTTTTACAAATATTTCTTCCACTGTGATCCTCCATTTTGACGTTCCGCTAAATTTAGACCCTCCTTTTCTTAGCGTTATGGTTATGATCAGGGTCAGGGTCAGGGTCAGGGTCAGGGTCAGGGTCAGGGTCAGGGTCAGGGTCAGGGTCAGGGATAGGGTTAGGGTAAGGATTACAAAAATATCGAGAAACAATATAGGACGCGGCTTTCATAGTATCAAACACTTAAGTCGAGTAACCGTCAGAAATATGTAGAAACAAATTTCTTTTCAACAAATAGAGGAAAAATGAACCTCGAAAAACTGTTTTACAAATATTTCTTCCTCTGTGATCCTCCATTTTGATGTTCCTGTAAATTTAGACCCTCCTTTTCTTAGGGTTATGGTTATGGTTATGGTTATGGTTATGGTTATGGTTATGGTTAGGGTTATGGTTAGGGTTACAAAAATATTGAGAAACAATATGGGATGCGGCTTCCATAGTATGAAAGACTTCTCAAGTTGAGTAACCTACAGAAGAATGTAGAAACAAAAACAAATACCAACAAATAGAAGAAAAAAGAACCTCGAAAAACAGTTTTTTAAAAATATTTCTTTCTCTGTGATCCTCCATTTTGATGTTCCACTAAATTTAAACCCTCCTATTCTTAGGGACAGGGTTATGATAGGGTTAGGGTTAGGGTTAGGAGAATAATCCATGACTCAACGAAAAGCTTTGTCATTTGGCTCAGCTCTTTTTTAGCTACAATGTTACAAGTCTTTTCCGAACTTCCTAAAATACTCCGGTTTAACGCCGTTTAGAGAAGGATCTCACCTTCCAACCTGGAGTGGATGATCTGCTCCTTTATCGCCCCATTCAGCTCCAACATTATGACCACTTCACTCCAACTAACAAGAGTCTAATGAGTATATATACAACTAAAAGTACGCGGCGAATAAAGCGATCCGACAAAAATCCGATCTCAAGCTGAGCTACGAGATTGGATCAAATCCCGTCGAGTGTTGTTGTGGCAACACTCAACACATGACGCCGCAGAATAAAGCCACAATATTGTTTTCTCTCCGTCGTGCAACACGAGGAGAGACATGAGCATAAAAACTTTATCAAAAAGATTCGTCTCCTTGTGCGAGGCTCGAGGGCCGGCGCCTCTAAAGTCATTGAGTTGTATGAAAGCAGCGACGGTGTTTCGACTGCAGCGCACTTGCTTCCTGTTCAACTAGATAACCTTTTATGAGAGTTTTTAATTGAGGAGCACGAGTGTGTGCTTGGCCTATACACGCTCGCACGCACCAGCACTGAGAGGATAAAGATGTTCTTTTAAAAGCAGATGGAGGGTTATGGCAATGATCTGAGAACAATGCAGCTTTTCTGTGCCCGACAATGAGGCGAGAGCTCTCTATCAGGGAGCAGGAGCGCCGGCGGAGGTCGTCGCAGGTGTTTGCTGCCGTTGCTATGATTCCAACAGTCCTGGCTTTGTTGTGATCCAGACCTGGTTGTTCCCGTTCAACAATCCTCCATCATCTCGGTCCCGCTCCGTGGGTTTTCACCTTCAGTTGACATTGTTGCTTTGTGGACTTTTGTTCAGGTTTTACTTCCCTCTTGTACTTGTCGTCATGAATACATTTGCTGCGACACCTGTTCTTGTATTATAACCGATATTTCTCAGTTTAGAATCTAAAGACTAGGGTTAAAAGTCGAGGTTTGTTTTGCTCAAATGGACTTTGGCGCCGACAGTGTGAAGAGGTGGATTTAGTCCTGTGTTAGAGGAGTGCAAGGGTGTCATATTTTGCCAGAGGCAACTTAATCAAAATATTGTTTTCCTAATTAAGGTGTTCTGATTACATTTCTGTTTGTTGTAGACCCTAACAGGAGTATATCTAAATATCTAAATGTAGAACAGTACAGGAGGTAACCAACTGTTGACACCAACAGGAGATATCCAAATATAGACCATAAGGAAGTAGCCAGGTGTAGACTCTAACAGGAAGTAGCCAAGTGTAGACCCTAAAAGGAAGTAGCCAATTGTAGACCCTAAAAGGAAGTAGCCAATTGTAGACCCTAAAAGGAAGTAGCCAATTGTAGGCCACAACAGGATGTATCCTACTGTAGACCATAACAGGAAGTAACCAACTGTAGACCCCAACAGGAGATATCAAAATATAGACCATTACAGAAAGTAGCCAAGTGTAGACTCTAACAGGAAGTAGCCAAGTGTAGACTCTAACAGGAAGTAGCCAAGTGTAGACTCTAAAAGGAAGTAGCCAAGTGTAGGCCATAACAGGATGTATCCTACTGTAGACCATAACAGGAAGTAACCAAGTGTAGACCCCAACAGAAGATATCAAAATATAGACCATAACAGGAAGTAGCCAAGTGTAGACCCTAACATAAAGTAACCAAGTGTAGACCGTAACAGGAAGTAGCCAAGTGTAGACTCTAACAGGAAGTAGCCAAGTGTAGACCCTAAAAGGAAGTAGCCAAGTGTAAGCCAGAACAGGAGGTATCCTACTGTAGACCATAACAGGAAGTAACTAAGTGTAGACCCCAACAGGAGATATCAAAATATAGACCATAACAGGAAGTAGCCAAGTGTAGACCCTAACATAAAGTAACCAAGTGTAGACCGTAACAGGAAGTAGCCAAGTTTAAACCCTAACAGGAAGCAGCCAAGTGAAGACCCTAACATAAAGTAGCCAAGTTTAAACCCTAACAGGAAGTAGCCAAGCATAGACCCCCAACAGGAAGAAGCCTAGTTTAAACCCTAACAGAAAGTAGCCAAGTGTAGACCCTAACAGGAAGTAGCTAAGCATAGACCCCCAACAGGAAGTAGACAAGTGTACATCCTAACAGGAAGTAGCCAAGTGTAGACTCTTACAGGATTTATCAAAAATGTAGACCATAACAGGAAGTGGCTGAATGTTACCATGAGAGGAAGCACCCAATTGTCACCTAAACAATAAGTCGTTAAAGTGTTGCCTGAACTGGAACGAGGAACAATCTTCCAGCCAAATGTGCACCATTTATATAATTATATAAATCTTTCATGAGCTTTTTTAAAGTTACAAGATAAACAAAATCCCAGTGAGTTTTTTTTGACGTGACATCATCTGCAAATGGCAGATCCTGTAATGAAAAGCCAGGTAGCATTTGTAAACTGTAAATGTATTATTTATATTCTCTGACTTCAATCTCACACCTGACATTAAAATAAAGTCATGAATGTATGTGTTATGTTAATAACCATCGCAGGACTTCAGTCTTTAGTATGCAGATCCAGCCGACCGTATCGACACGTCCTCTTCTTCTACAAACCACATGTTTCCTCCTTAATTGTTATTGGAGATGGTATCATGAGGCGGGCCTGTTCCCTCCTGACGCCGGGGTCAAAGGTCGGCGGAGGAGATTAATGCAAAAAAACTCTGGCCATGTATAATTAATCACCCGCCACTGTCCGCCGCCTCTCCTCTCGCCACTTCCTCCTTCCTGTCTGCGGCGGACAGCTGGTGCCCCCCCCCCCGTCCCTCCGACCCTACGACCCCGCCGGGGTCATCGGTCAAGCGGAGGGGTCAAGAGGAGGAGAGAGACTCGCTGTGATGACTTATTTAGAAGGAGTCGAGAGAAGACACTGACATGTTGGCGAAGTTAAACGTTTTTTAGAGCTTGAACAAAAACCAACATAAGTGTAGATATAAAAATTGATTTAAAGTTTTAGAATAAACTTCAGTGCAGAGGTGTTTAAAATTGGACGGTTCACACCCCTAAGACGGAACAAAGAAGGAGCCGAAAACAGTTTCTGAATCTCCATATCGTTTCATCTGGTCCAGGTAGAGACGCCGGCACATCATCGTGACTTTTACGCAGCCGCGCTCGCTATCTCGCCGCAAATTGATCTCGCCGGCTCCATTTATCTCGCCTTTATGCAAAAAAAAAAAGAGCAGGAGTCACCGCTTCACTTTCAAGATAGCGGGAGGTGAGACGGACAGAACTTGGGCGGAAACTCCGCCCGGCGTCTGAATTCCTGACGGCGGAGACATTAGCGGGCCCTTCTACCCGCCCCGCCGCGCTCCTATCTGGGGCCTCCTTTCATGTCCCGGCTCTAATCAACTCGTCCCGGCTGACGGATGTTCGGGAGACTCGGGACAATCGTCAGAATCTAAATCATTACATCTCACCTGACATTCCCATGGCATTTTTGTCGTGGCAGAGGTACGGCGAGCGCGGCTCGGCTCGCCATAATTCATTCCAATGGTGATTGGGAGGGGAGGTGAGTGGCATATTCATATTAGTGTGGAATTAGGTCCTTTTTTTTTTTTAGACGTGCAGGGAGTCCAGTGTTTGCGAGGAGAGAGGCCAGGGAGTCCACACGAATCCTTATCAGAGACGCCGTGGGCCCTATTCATGGCGACTGCTATCAGCGTAATTCTTTTTGACATTTCAGATAAGCATCTTAACTGCAGCTCAGTGCGTGGCAGGCGGGAGTTGTCAAATAATGAAGGAAGTCTACATGTTTGCTACTAAAATACCAGCTTTTTAACCGGTGTCTGGCTGCGACTGTTATCTAGCAACCGTGTGTGTGTGTGTGTGTGTGTCGGGGTCCTCGTGAGTGTGTGTTTGTGATTTGCATCAACACGCTCAGAAGCCATGATGCCGTCGGTTAATCCGCTCGGCGTCTAATCTGCTAATATTTCCTGGAGATTTATCAGAGGACACTGTTGCAAATGCAAATATGTTGGTAAATGAGGTAAACACGGCGGGCGGCGGGAACTGTCCGGTGACGGCGGCGACTGGTCAGACAGATTACACTGTTGAGACTGCATGGTGAACAAATTATCCCTCGGTTGGGATCCAACAGTCCAAGCCGAAGTCCAACTACTGTGGATCGGTAGACAAAGATCCTCCTGAATCTTTCAGTCCAGTTATTTTCAAAGTGGTGAGCCCCAAAACGATAGGCTGTACCTCAGGAAATAGAAGGGAGGAATGAAATTTCATATAATATAATAAATATATAAGCACAAATAAAAATGTCTTAAGATGTTTCTTGAAGGAGTCAGTAGATCATCAAACACAGAGATCGTTCCAAAGCTTAGGAGCAACAGTCTGGAAGGATTTCTCTCCTCTGGTCCAGAAGCGTGTTCAGGAACCATCAGTAGATTCTGATCCACAGACCTCAGAGCCCGAGCTGGGGTGTAAGTCTGGATCAGATCACTGATGGAAGGTCTGACCATGGATAGATCTGAAAGTAAGAACCAGAATTTTAAAATTCATCCTGAAAGAAACTGGCAGCCAGTGAAGAGATTTAAGGATCGGAGAAATGTGAGTTCTTCTACTAGAGCGGCTCAGAATTCTCGCTGCAGAGTTTTGTATGAACTGCAGGTGAGATAAGATCCTTCTTGTTCACTGACCTTTCCAGGGATAGGACAACTCAATGAGGTCTAGGGAAAGGGATTACAAGGAAGGCAGTGACAATTCAAATACATCCAATTTTGATGACATTTAAAACATATGTTTGATGACATTTAAACCATATGTACATTCAGAACACTAAGTAAGGAAGAATTCCAGAATTCCGGCTCCTTTCGGAACAGAAGGTAGCCAAGTGTAGACCCTGACAGGAAGTAGCTGAATGTCACCTGAGAGGAAGGGTGAGTCAGAAGAACCTAGTAATTACCTGACTTACCAGGGTATTTCAGCAAGTAGTAAGGTAAGGTAAGGTAAGGTAAAACTTTATTGTTTTTTTCCAATAGCCAGCAATTTTTCATAAACAATAAAAGATAATAAATGAAAAATAAAATAAGAAGAAGAACATAAAGGGAAAGAACAAGATGACACAATCTAAGTCTAAAGATAAAGACAAAGAACATAGGTCAAAGAAAAACAACAAAGACAAAGGATACAAAGACTAACATAGAACAGAACATCCAGATACTCTCACTCCACTCCTGCCCCCGAACTCAGAATTGTACAATTTAATAGTACACATTGTTATACAATATCGACCAACACCCACTGATCTTAACTTCTCTCGCTTTGTGTTTTCTTTAATCGCAACGTGGAAAATCTACAGGAAAGAGTCCCACACATGTGAGTGAGTCCCTGGTTTTCACTGGAACAATCCAAAATACAAGCTACAGAAGTGCAACGGTAAAGTTCTTTTTTCGCACCAACCCTTACTTCTAGAGACTTTTTTTGTTTCATCCGGTGGTTAAGTTTAGAAAATTCTCACTTCCTGAAGGGATCTGTCCAAAGTAGGATTCATCAGATGGAATCCACCGCGACGTCGAGGCCCACCTTGCCCGTCCCAAGGTGAACACGGCGAGCGAGCGCGACTGACAGGACGGACGCTAATCGGACAGAAGTAATCAACAGACGAGAGGCGCCGCTCGCGCTCGCTCACATGTTAGAGGGCTGTGGCCAGTCAGCCACATAATAGAACAATCAGCCTGTCACTCACGCCCGTCATCCGCTGCCTTTTACTCTGTTTAAAAATTATAAAGGATAAAAAAAACAACAAAAAAAAAAAAACATCAGTTTTCTTCTGCTGTCATTTCCATCTCCCTCGTCCGTCCTCTCGCTCCTTTATTCCTCCCTCGGATCTGTCGTTTGGTCACCGTGTCCCATTATTCCTTCGTCACCAGCCTCTGATGCTGTCGAGCACTTTTGTTTCGTCAGCCAGGCGCCGATACGTTCCATAAGTCGTGAAAACAGTCGCGGCCGATGTCAGAAGACTTTCATTGTTTCCCCCCCCCTTCGCTCGAGACGCGGAAAACAAAGATTCGAAACGTCGTCGCCCCTGATAAAGCGTCGGAATTAAATGAACTCCGCATAAATATTCAAAAGCTTTATTTTGGTACAAACCTCGTCGTCTTCAACCTTGCGGCAGGTCGGCGCTCTCTTGAGTGCACTTACGGCGCTCGTCGCTAATTTGTTTTCCTTCACGTGTTTTTGCTTTTAGAGAGTGGATTTACTGGAAACATCCAGATTCAAATCAGAAGATCTGTGGATGTAAATCGAACATAACAAATTCAGATTTACTTCCTGTGGCGGTCGGCGATGGTCGCCGTCAACTTTTATTTATAGCCTAAAGTGCTTCACTTGAGTTTGAAGAACATCATTAGTTCTAGTATTAAGAAAAACACAGTTTTCTTATTGATAATTTACCATAAAGTTCTTAAACAAACCTGGATTTATAGCAACAAAGCTAACAGTGAATGTAACTACGCCTTAAAAGTGACGTTGGTTCAGTTACTGTCCGAAGAATGTCAAATACCAATTGGAAAAAAACTATTTACTGTTTTTATGTTTTATTTTTTTATCTTCTTGCAAGTTAAAGCTTCAGTCTCCAGGAACCTCCTCTGCGATGATTGGCAACTTGTACTATAACATTTCAGGGTCGTCTCTTAGGTTTCACCCTAAAAAAAATCCACATTTTTTGTTAGAAATCTACATGTGATTTCAAAGCCAACGTACCTCTGGCAAGAAAAACTCTCGGCTGACTCGGGCACGAACAACATTTCAGGTCAGTCTGTCTCGAGGAGAAACACAAATTACTATTTGATCTCAGCTCTGAATATTCATCGCGTGCAATGAATTCATCTCAATAAATCACTGAATTTTCTATCAGTCACTGAACCATTTGGAGTATTGTGAGTATTATTACAAAAGGAGTATCAAATGAACATCAAGTCTGATTGACAGACAGGTGACATGAGTAGATACAGGAAGTTATTATCCACGTGTTAGCGCGTTAGCTTGTCACACTGTGTTGATGGTGTTTAAAGTAAACAGTTTACAAATAACTTTTTTTTTGTCCAACGGGAAATAGTAAATTAATAAGTAAGTGTTAATTTATAATGTGAGAAACATTTTTATATATTTTGAAAATCAAATCTATAATTTCCGTCCAGTAAAAAAAAAGGCTAATCTTGCATGTGACCCTGGCATTCCAGAGGTGAATGACTTTACAAACCCATATATTAGTATTAATTTAGTGTAATTGACCACATACTTTAGGTTGTGATAAATCTTGAAAATGTTTTTAATAATATTATTTATATTTAATAATAATTAAACAATTATGTAGTTGTACGCTACGAATGATGCTAACATAACTGCTAAGCTAATGTTATGCTAATAGCTAAGCAAAGTTTGAATTAGTACATTTATCTTCTGTTTTCAGTAACATCTACAGTCACATTAAGCGTTTATTTATAATGTAAAGAACCATTTTATACATTTTTAAAATCAAATCTTTAACTTCCGTCCTAGTGAAAAAAAGGCTAATCTTGCATGTGACCCCGGCATGCCAGTGGTGAATGAGTTTACAAAGCCATATATTAGTGTTATTTGAGTTGTATTGAAAACGTACTTTAGGTTGTAATAAAAGTTAAAAAATGTATTTAACAATTACTTAGCTGTACGCTACAAATGATGCTAACTTAACTGCTAAGCTAATGTTATGCTAATCTCTAAGCAAAGTTTGAATTAGTATTTTTTTCTTTTGTTTACAGTTACAGTAAGTGTTGATTTATAAAGTAGGGAAAATGTTTTTAATATTTATTAAATCCAATATTTATCTTCCTAATAAAATAGAAACAAGGCTAATCTTGCATGTGACCCTGGCATGCCAGTGATGAATGATTTTACTAATCCATAAACAATATTAGTATTTTTTTAGTTGAATTGAACACGTACTTTAGGTTGTGTTAAAGTTAAACATGTATTTAACAATTATGTAGTTGTACACTACAAATGATGCTAACTTAACTGCTAAACTAATGTTATGCTAATAGCTAAGCAAAGTTTGAATTAGTACATTTATCTTCTGTTTTCAGTAACATCTACAGTCACATTAAGCGTTTATTTATAATGTAAAGAACCATTTTATACATTTTTAAAATCAAATCTTTAACTTCCGTCCTAGTGAAAAAAAGGCTAATCTTGCATGTGACCCCGGCATGCCAGTGGTGAATGAGTTTACAAAGCCATATATTAGTATTATTTGAGTTGAATTGAAAACGTACTTTAGGTTGTAATAAAAGTTAAAAAATGTATTTAACAATTACTTAGCTGTACGCTACAAATGATGCTAACTTAACTGCTAAGCTAATGTTATGCTAATCGCTAAGCAAAGTTTGAATTAGTATTTTTTTCTTTTGTTTACAGTAACATCTACAGTCACAGTAAGTGTTGATTTATAAAGTAGGGAAATTGTTTTAATATTTATAAAATCCAATATTTATCTTCCTAATAAAATAAAAACAAGGCTAATCTTGCATGTGACCCTGGCATGCCAGTGGTGAATGATTTTACTAATCCATAAACAGTATTAGTATTTTTTTTAGTTCAATTGAACACGTACTTTAGGTTGTGTTAAAGTTAAACATGTATTTAATTAATTAATTATGTAGTTGTAAACTACAAATGATGCTAACTTACCTGCTAAACTAATGTTATGCTAATCGCTAAGAAAACTTTAGAATTAGTACTTTTTACTTCTGTTTTTCTGATTATGTGAATCTGCAGATGCTAACAACGCTAAACTATACGCATGAAAGTGACAAAAAACATTTGTGACAATTTGAGTCATGTTGTTGTCGACTGGATACTTGAACTCAACTAGTAATAACTTCTTGTATATAGGATATATACTAGATATAGGAGATGAATCAAGATGTTTTGGGAAAATGAAAAAACTTTTTCATCCCAGTCTGGTGAAAATAAACTCTATGACAGCCGGACAGAGAAAGTCGGCGAAACCAAAAAGCCGGTTTTGGTATTTAGTTACGGAGAGAGTCGACACCAAAAGACTTCCTCCATTAACGATAACGCCAGAGTCTGGATTTATTTTCCACTTCATTTGCATCCATGGTTCCCTCAAAACTGTGGACGTAGAATTAAATGCTTTCAGTTTCATCCTTCGATAATAAAAAGAGGCTTTTTTTTTTTTTGGGACCAGGGCTGCGAGATCCTCGGCGTGGCCTCCCTCAGAAGTAAAACCGCCTGGCTTTTTAAGAAATAAAAAAACCCACCTTGTTTTGTTTTATGCATTTCTTCTGTCTTGGTAAGTGCACCTCCTCACTCCCGTGGCATATTTTCAATCATTATTAGAAACGCCGGCAGCCGAGGCTCGCGGGCTTTAACCTCCGCCATGTTTGGTGTGTGATAAAAGGCAGAAGAACTATCAATCTTTATTGTGCGGCTCACACACTGTAATTGCATTCAATAGTCCACTGATTCTCTTGTCTGGCTAATGTCGGGGCGCCGAGAGGAGCCAGATGCCGGGGCGCACACCAGAGCAAACACGGCGTTTACGCCGGGATGAAGGAATGAATAAAAGCAGCAGAAACAACGTGGATCACACTGTGGCTGATAAATGGTTAATAGAATACGGGCGAGCTGTGGCGCTGCAGGCGTCCTGCGCATGTGTGCGACTCACAACCGTAGAACAAGTTGTCTAACTTGGTGTAGTGATGGAATTCTTATGCTAGTCGTGGAGGAAAAGCTCTGAAACAAGGACTAATTTAGGAATAATATATTTTATTAGCAGTGATTTGTGCAGAAATCATCAACAAAAAAGGGACGACAACAAATCAAAATGTTTGTGTGTCTTTCCGGATGAATAACACAAAAATTGACACCCAAAATGCTATTATGTATTGAGCCAAAATGCACTGATTGAACATATACTACATTTTTAACCCTTGGGTTATCTCTGGGTCAAGGTGACCCGAAGGCCCGAAAACCAGTGGTGGTCTGATAAAGCTTCATGAAGCAGTGTCATTATCTTCCACTAGATGGCGTCTCTGCACTGTTTTCCTTTGTTTTGAACAACTGTTCTAACGAAACATCATTTTTAAACTGATGGCGCCACCTACTGACCTCTGAACAACATGACACTGTTTCATGAAGCTTCATCAACACATCAGTAGTTTCAAGCATGGGGACAACACATGACAATTTTAGCGTTTGGTTAGCATTTTATTCACTAGTTAACAGAGATTTTTAAAGGGGATCTGTTCATCCAAAAACAAATGTGTCTGTGGTATCCTTTGTGTTGTCTCTGGGTCAAGGTGACCTGGAGGCCTGAAAAGACATGTGTCTGTGGTATCCCTTGTGTTATCTCTGGGTCAAGGTGACCCGAAGGCCTGAAAACCAGTGATGGCCTGACAAAGCTTCAAGAAACAGTGTCATTATTTTCCACTAGATGGCGTCTCTGCACTATTTTCCTTTGTTTTGAACAACTGTTCTAATGAAACATAATTTTTAAACTGATAATTTTTAAACTGATAAACTGACCTCTAAACAACATGACACTGCTTCATGAAGCTTAATCAATGAAATCACTACCGAAAACAAGTGTGTTTTATGGTATCCATTGTGTTGTAACTGGGTCAAGGGGAACGAACTCTACCACTGCATTTGTATCTCACCTTCAACCACAAGCGAGACAAGGAATACCACAAACACATTTGTTTAAGGGCCTCCGGGTCACCTTGACCCAGCAAACAAACACAATGGATAAAATGATTACAATAATTCTATGAGTGTAACTTGATAAAAAAATAAAATAAATGAAAACTGTGATAATTCCTCTTAAATAATAGCATTAGCTATAAAAAGCATTATTTTTCTAGAACATGTTTAAAAAAGATTTTAAACACTTTAAAGATATCTGAGAATCTCTCTAAAAACCATAACCTGAATTTTTCACTGAATTTTCTGTATCCATCCGGCAGAGACAATTCTGAAGGTCGTTCTTGTGATCGTGTGTTAAAAATTATTCAAAGCTAATTGCTAAGCTAGTTGCTAAATTACGTTTTATTTTTCTTTCGTGTTTATTTTTCAATCTGCGGGTTTCATACTCGCGAATACTAACACCGTAAAATGACAGAAAAATAGTCTAAAAAGGGAAAAATCTTCAACTGAGTCAAAAAAGTAATAAGTAAGTAAAATTTCAAGTAAAGGACAGTTCTTCTTTTTAATCTTCTCCAAGCCCCCCATAGGTGATTTCACGTACATAACTTACTACCTTGTTTAGGTTTTTAACCTTTTTAGGGGTAGATACCCCCCCTACCCCCCCATTTTAAAGGTTTTTTACATTTTACTTTCTTCTTCCTTTTATTATTGTTGCCGCAACAATAATTCACCTTCTCTTTTCTCCACGAAACAGGGTCTAATAACAATAATAAAAGGAAGTGAAGTGATATGTAAAAAATCCGGTAAGAGTAGCAGTACATAACATTTCAAGTAATTAAGTAAGTAATTAAGTAAGTCATTTTTATTGTATAACGTCTCTTTAAAAGTAACTTATTCTGAGAATCTACTTTAAAGGTCACGTGACAGTGACGCTGTTAAAAACATAGCTGGTGTTTTGTGGGCAAGAGAAACTTTCCCCAACACAAGACAGCATCAAGCTCCATATTTCTACTTCATCCAGACTCCTAATAAAATGGTGGTGATTCCATCACAAGCCTGCAGAGTCAGCGTCGGTCCCCGGGATCGTTTCCATACTCACAGCGGCAAACATTGTGTCGCCTCGTCCTGCGGCCAGTTTTGATAAGATGGACTCGCTTCAGGTAATAGACGCGGGTCTGCAGACAAATCATGGCGGCGCCAACAAAGCTAGCAAACCGCAGGGATCTGGACGGGGGGGAAAAAAACGGCCTTTCATATGGACCGGACCGCGGCTATTATACCCGGTAATCTAGGAAACCCCATGTGTCGGCGTTTTCTCTCTATTGACAGGAAGTATAGACGAGCAACATCCAGTTTTTTAGAGCTAGCTCTGAGTATATAGGAAGTCGACATATTGTTGTATTATTGTTACAATAGTGACACAATTACTTCTGTTGCTAAAGTTACATTCATGTTATCGCGTTAGCTTTTTCTGCTAATGACTTAAACTTTTACAACTTAATAGAGAAACTAGCTAAAAGTAAATTCTCCTGATAAATTACTTTGAAAGACACGTTTGTTGACTCAGATTTGTTTGACTTTTCCTTGTCTTTTTTGGCCTATTTATCTGCCATTTTACGATGTTAGCATCTGCGAGTTTTAAACCTGCGGATGCTGAAAGAACCAGGTGAGAATAATTTCTTTATTAAGACGACAAAGGGAATTTTCAATGAAGTACCACAGAACTGCAACTTAACAGAAGAAAAAAGTCAATTGAACTTAAAAAAGGTAAAGCAAATATATACTGTGTTGCACTGCATGCTGGGAATTATGTTCATCCAAACATGTAAAATGTATTTATATTCAACTCTTTATAGTAATTATTGTATTATCTCACGGTCAAGGTGACCCCAAGGTCGAAAACAAATGTGTTCGAGGTATCCCTTGTGTTGACTCTGGGTCAAGGTGACCTGAAGGCCCGAAAACAAATGTGTTCAAGGAATCCCTTGTGTTGTTTCTGGGTCAAGGTAACCCGAAGCCCAAAAAACAAATGTGTTTGAGGTATCCCTTGTGTTGTGTCTGGGTCAAGGTGACCTGAAGGCTCGAAAACAAATGTGTTCGAGGTATCACTTGTGTTGTGTCTGGGTCAAGGTGATCCAAAGCCCCGACACCAAATGTGTTTGTGGTATCCCTTGTGTTGTCTTTGGGTCAAGGTGACCCGAAGGCCCGAAAACAAATGTGTTTGTGGTATCCCTTGTGTTGTCTTTGATTTTCAGGACAGAAACACATATGCAGTGTTCGAGGTCGTCCTTGACCCTGAGATAAAAGGATTAGAATTTTGTTGTTGTTTTTTTATTGCTAACAAACTTGGCTACGCGTTGATACCTAGAAGCTAGGACGAAGTTAGCATTATTAGCATCATTATAGAAAAGTTATACGAAGAAAGAACCAAACACCTCCATTGTTAGAGAATCATAATTTAAATTGATAATCACATAAAAAGAAAAGTTGTCAGTCGTAAAAGACGCTATAATCTTTACGACCCCGATACCCCGTCTTACGCACTTTTGTCTCCCTGGTGAGAGGTAGTTTGCAGTGAAACATGGCCGGTGTTTTGTTGCGCGGTTACTGCCGGTTATATCCGCCGCTAATTAACGTTTCACTGGCTGTTTGTGTTGCTCTCTTAAGTGGGCCAAGGCTAACAGGCTAACTCGCATCCCATCCCACCGGAGCTCCACCGGCTCCGGTCCGTCCTTCCGCATCCCGAGCTTGTTTTTTATTTATTTTTTATTTATTATTTTGGCACAAACCTGATGGTCGCCCGGCGAAAAAAGAGAGCGCGCTCCGGCACTCGCTCCCGTTTGTTTACAGCCACAACATCTTAATTTGGCTGTTTGTGTCATTTGCATGTAGCGCACAGGCGCGCCGCGAGCCGGCGGGGCGAGCGCTACATCGCTGAATATCAAAGGAAATTACCCTTCACCTCGGTGCACGGATCTTAGAGTTCCTTAACCAGAGGAATGGGCTTTGAACCAGGCAGATTCCCCCAGGGCCCTTATCCCGGCCCCTCCCCGGAACACCGCGCCGGATAAGGGCCGTAATTCCCACTTTTAGGTTTCCATTAATCTGATCCTGACACAGGGGAGACGGGCTGCTTTGCATATCGCCTTCCCAAGATGGAGGGCTATTTACATGATCGCCTCCAGATTGAATATGATCAGTAGCTCACCTCCTCCGCCGTCCTCGGCTTGCTGAGGCGGAAAAAAAAAAAAAGAAGAAGAAGAAGAAATGCAGATTTTTTTTTTTTTTCTTCGCCCGGGTATTTGCTACATTATCCGGCTGAAATATGATTCACTCAGGTAGATTCTTTACAACGTTTCGATACGTTCTCAAGTCGGACTTGATGGATACGCGTTGCGGATATTACAAGTCGCCGCTTGATTCCCTTGACGAAGGCCAAATTTCTTTTTATGAACGTGACAGCGGAGACGGATGGATCGACCCATTTATCATCGCTCACTGATAGCGACAATGTAAAGAGAGCCTCCCCCCCCCCCTGTACCCCCCTCTCGCCACCGCCGCCGCCTCCCCGCGACAAATGCGAGGAACACCAGCGAACATTGCTCCATTTGAAAGCGTGAAGGCGAACCCCCATGTAAATGTATCCGTAATGAACGGCGCGTACAGGAGGTGCATTATTCTCTTTCTGCTACATTTATTTCTGAATATCAAATGAATATGATAAATGTGGAGCGCGGGGGCGGCGGCGGGGGCGGCGGCGTAAGCTGAGGATATGAGATGAGTGATATTGTTATTACCACGAGCGGCGGAGACGGTGTGAGACCCAGGAGCTCTGGGAGCGGCGGCGGCGGCGGCGGCGGCGGCGGCGGCGTAGCAAACACTCCATCGCATCCCTTTGCTCTTTCTCCAGCAAACACGCCGTCGTCCGCCGCCATCATCCGTAGCCCGTCGTCGTCGTTTTTTTTCCCCGCGTCACGCCGAGACGCCGTTCCCGTCCCGGCGGCGTGAAAAAACGCCGTTGGCCGCGATGAAAGCGCGAAGGACGTGCCGTCGAATGAAAAAATCGGCGACAAAAATGACCAAACGTTCGGACTTTAAAAGTCGTTCCCGCTCGGCCTTCTTGGCGGGAAAAATCGGGGCCTGATTTGCATCCCGGGGTTCAAAGGTGGATCAACGGCCTCCAGATTGTATTAGAGTCGGGCTCGTCCGAGGCAGGGAGGAATAACTCAGCGACTCTTTGAAATGTTGAAATCTGAATTTAAAATAATAGAAACGTTTGAACACAAAAAACAACCTCCTTATTAAAAAACCCCAAGATGTTTGAAGGAAGTCGTACCTTTTTTTTATCGCTTTTATTTCTCTCTTTTACTCGACTATCTTAGTGTAGTGAGGACCATGATTTTGATCACGCACTTCCCCAAATGCACTGCTTTACAGTACACTGTAAGACAAGTGCACTTACTAGCCAAAGCTCAAATTTCAACAGGGTAGTACTGTCTCAAAACAAACTCTGCTGCTACACACTTACAGGAAGTGACTCGACAGTTTCTTCTTCTACTACTTTTCAACCATATCGTTGACACTTGACAACTATTTTCACAAATTGAAACAAGTTATTAAGTTGTGTTACATTGTGTTATTACTGTTGTTGTGTTGTTTTGTGGTAAAATGAGTGTTTTCTCGAGACATTTACGCCGGTTTTTGCTCGGAAGACTCGTCATCGTAGCTTCAGTTTAGCTTCAGTTTAGCTTCAGTTTAGCTTCAGTTTAGCTTCAGTTTAGCTTCAGTTTAGCTTCATCTACGTCACTAAGATGGAGGACGTTAAGGGTGGAAAGTGTCCATCGATCCACACTCAATTTTCTGGACGTTTGAGTGCTCATAGTGCACTACATTTTCGGACACTGCTCAGCGTGAACACACTTGTGTACTCAAAATATTAAGTGTAAGTGCAGAAGTGCACGTTCCTGGACACACCCCTGAACTTAGCTAGTAAATACTACTTCCTGTAGCCCTGAAGTTCCAATGAAACTAATCTTTTATTTTATAATTTAATAACTGAATTTTCACGATAAAGTTACAGTTTTGATTGTAAACTATTTCGAAAAATGACCAATCGAAAAAATACATTTCCCACATCGCACCTGAACTCACCTTGAAAAAGTTCCATCACGAGCACGACTTCCCCCCGAAATAAAAACAAAAAAAACATCAAAGATGGTCAATGAAGATTTTATAGTTAATTTCTACTTTTATAAAGAAAAATAGGAAAAAGTTATTTTATTTTGAAGAACTTGAAATCTGTGATATCATCAGAGAAGCTGTGATATCTCACACGCACACACACACCTGCACACACACACACACACACACCTGCACACACACACACACACACAAACACGCACACACACACCTGCACACACACACACACACACACCTGCACACACACACACACACACAAACACGCACACACACACCTGCACACACACACACACACACACCTGCACACACACACACACACACCTGCACACACACACAAACGCACACACACACACACAAACACGCACACACACACCTGCACACACACACACACACACACACACACACACACACACACACACACACACACACACACACACACACACACACACACACACACACACACACACACACACACACACACACACACACACACACACACACACACACACGTGACAGGAAACACGTGGATCTAAGTACATTTCATGCTTTTAATTGACACGATGGCGTGTTAATTCGAAGCGTGTCACGAGCAGCGAGACGCCGCCGCCGCCGTCCGACCTCGTGTAATGTGGAATTACATTCCTCATCGCCGTGACGACAGATAAGCTTCTCCACGGCAACACCGAGTGGGCTTCGGGCGTGATGTCACTGGACCGGCCGGAGTCTCAGAGGATTCTTCTGCTCGGACGCCGAAGATAGTCTAGTCTTTCTTCGTCTTCTTCTTCTTCTTCTTCTCCCTCTCTTCACTTCATGCTCCTCTTTATTTCTCTCACCATCCTTTCTTCTCCTGTCTTCTCTCATTTCTTTATTTCTTCTCTTCACCTCTAGTTTCCAATCCCTCGTTTTCTAACTTCTTCGTCCTGTTTTCTTCTCTTTTACTTCTCTTTGGTTCCTTCCTTTCCCTCTTTCCAGTCACTACTCCTGTTCACTCTTCTTCTTCTTACCTTTTTCTTTCTCCCTTCTTGTTTTCCTCTCTTTAACTTCCTTTTCATTCCTTCCTTTCTCTCTTTCCACTCACTACTCCTGTTCTCTCTTCTTCTTCTTACCTTTTTCTATCTCCCTTCTTATTTCATCTTCCTTTCTCTTGATAAATGTCTTTTCATTCACTTATTTCCTCCTTTTCTCACTTCATTCTCTCATCTTTTTATATGATTTTCTCTTAACTTTTTCCTTCTTTAATCTCCTTTCTCCCTCTTTCGTCTGTCTGGCTTTCTTTCTCTCCATCACTCCACTTTCATTCTCTTATTCTTCTTAGCCTTTTCTATCTCCCTTTTTATTTCCATCTTTCTTTCCCTTGATAAATGTCTTTTCATTCACCTTTTTATATGATTTTCTCTTAACTTTTTCCTTCTTTAATCTTCTTTATCATGTCCCACTTTCTTCCACTCCATCACTCCACTTTCATTCTCCTCTTCCCTCTCTCCTCTTCACCCCGGAGTTCAACTTCTTTGACTTCTGATGATTGTTAATTGAATATCCAGGATGTTGAGGAAGAGGAAGCGTGACGTGAAACGAGTCAGATGTCGAGTCACTGAGTCGTCGTCGGCGACAGGAGTTTGTAACTTTACAATTAAAGCGGCGGCAACAGTGTCAGTCGTGTCATATTTACAGCGCGAGGTGAGCAGGAGTCGCGAGGTGAGAGCGAGCTGTCACACTCGCCTGCTCCTCCGAGCTTTAATTTGGTGTCAATTTGAATGTTTCCCGTCGGACGGTCGACGCCGAGCCAAAGCCTCTTTGATTTGCCATTTTGAAAAGGGCACTTTGGCTCCGGGAGATAAAGAAAAGGGGTTCAAACGCTTGGACGCTGCAGGTTGCAGCGAACAGGCCATTACAGAGCCACGAGGTTTTGAGTCCTGTCAGCGCCGACCACGACCGCGGTCACCGGCGGCGTCGGAGACGCGGATATTGTCGTGATGTTACACACTGGTGCACTTCTGGCGACCCGAGGGCTCAGAGCAGACGAGGCCGACGGCTCAAAGTGTCACGTTTTAGAAGCGAAATGCGAGAAAGTCGTGCACGAAACATCGAGGACAGAAGTCCAAAGACGAGAAGTTCACACGACTCTGTCAAAACATGTCGTTTGTCGTCAAAACAACTAAAACTTGAGAAGAAAAAACTAGCTAAAATGACTAAAATAACAACAAGTAAACATACAAAGTAAAATGTATCGTGGTGAGTACATTTAAATACATACAAACAAATATATCAGTACAAAACAACACATCCAAGACAGAAACATGGAAAGACACAAAACAAAACACTAAAAGTTATAATACAAATTAGTTGAGTTTAATTTAAGCATTAACCCAAACAAACACACAAATTAACTAGTTAACCTGTGGACAATACATAACGATAAATCACTTACACAAAAAACAACAGATCAACATGACAAAACACACTATTAAACCCAAAAATGAAGGTCAAAAACAACGAACAATGACACAACAACAAATTCCTTTAGTTAGGAGACAGGTCTGAATACAACGCTAAACGGAATAAACACAACAACAAATGACGCAAAACAACAACAAGGAGAAAAAACAACAGCAAATGACACAACACAACAACAAAGAAAAACACAAGAGCAAATGACCAACACAAGAACAGTGGAATGAACACAACAACAAATGACACAACACAACAACAAAGACAAAACACAACAGCAAATGACCAACACAGGGACACAGGAATAAACACAACAACAAATGACACAACACAACAACAAAGACAAAACACAAGAGCAAATGACCAACACAAGGACCCAGGAATAAACACAACATCAAATGACACAACACAACAACAAAGAAAAACACAAGAGTGAATGAACAACACAAGGAAAATGGAATGAACACAACAGCAAATGACCAACACAAGGACACGGCAATAAACACAACAACAAAGACAAAACACAACAGCAAATGACCAACACAAGGACACAGGAATAAACACAACATCAAATGACACAACACAACAACAAAGAAAAACACAAGAGTGAATGACCAACACAAGAACAAAGATAAAACCCAACAGCAAACGACCAACACAAAAACATGGGATGAAACAAATGATTCAAAACAGAAAATCCAAAAAGTTAAACAAGATGCAAACACAACACATTTCATGACAAAACACAAAAGTGTATGACACAACACAACATCAAGCTTCAAAAACAATCCTACAAAAAAGTATCACACAAAAGAAAAAACAAACAACAACAAACAAACCAACGACTGAAGTGTTTTGTGATTGATTGTTGGTACGGTGTTCACGATTGTGTAGTTGTTGTGTGAGTGTGTAGTCGGTGAAGTCCGTCCGTTGACAGCGTTTGTCGTGATCGTCGTGACGGAAGTTTTCAAACGCGTCACATTTCAACAGTCGTTTATGGAGGTCGCACAAAAACAGGCCGAGCGCCGAGCGTCGTTAATTGGCGGCGAGAGAGACGTGAGAGCAGTGATTGGTTTTGACGCCTCCTAGCTGTTCGTCAGGAACTGAAGAAGATCACACGAGGCCCGGAATAGATCCCGAGTTATTCAGCGCCAGGTGAGAGGTGTCGTAAAAATACTCCCTCGGCTCAGAAGGAAGGTGGACGGAGACGATGACGTCATCACATCCAGAAGTAGAACATGACTCGTGTCTCCTTCTGCTGAATGAAGAGTCATGTGACCAGTCATGTGGGTTTGTGTATGTGGCTGATAAAGTTTTTGCATGTGTGTGTGTGTGTCTATCTGCAAATATGTGTGTGTTTTTGATTGTGTGTGTCTATGAATATGTGTATGTGTCTGTGCATATGTGTGTTTTTTTGTCTTTGAATGTGTGTCTGTGAACATGTGTGTGTCTGTGCATGTGTGTGTGTGTATGTCTATCTGCAAATATGTGTGTGTTTTTGATAGTGTGTGTCTATGAATATGTGTATGTGTCTGTGCATATGTTTTTTTTTGTTTTTGTCTTTGAATGTGTGTCTGTGAACATGTGTGTGTCTGTGCATGTGTGTGTGTGTCTATCTGTGAATATGTGTGTGTTTTTGATTGTGTGTGTTTATGAATATGTGTATGTGTCTGTGCATATGTGTGTTTTTTTTGTCTTTGAATGTGTGTCTGTGAACATGTGTGTGTCTGTGCATGTGTGTGTGTGTCTATCTGTGAATATGTGTGTGTTTTTGATTGTGTGTGTCTATGAATATGTGTCTGTGCATATGTGTGTTTTTTTTGTCTTTGAATGTGTGTCTGTGAACATGTGTGTGTCTGTGTATGTGTGTGTGTGTATGTCTATCTGTGAATATGTGTGTGTTTTTGATTGTGTGTGTCTATGAATATGTGTGTGTCTGTGCATATGTGTGTTTTTTTGTCTTTGAATATGTGTCGGTGAACATGTGTGTGACTGTGCATGTGTGTGTGTGTCTATCTGTGAATATGTGTGTGTTTTTGATTGTGTGTGTCTATGAATATGTGTATGTGTCTGTGCATATGTGTGTTTTTTTTGTCTTTGAATATGTGTCGGTGAACATGTGTGTGACTGTGCATGTGTGTGTGTGTATGTCTATCTGTGAATATGTGTGTGTTTTTGATTGTGTGTGTCTATGAATATGTGTCTGTGCATATGTGTGTTTTTTTTGTCTTTGAATGTGTGTCTGTGAACATGTGTGTGTCTGTGCATGTGTGTGTGTGTGTATGTTTATCTGTGAATATGTGTGTGTTTTTGATTGTGTGTGTCTATGAATATGTGTATGTGTCTGTGCATATGTGTTTTTTTTGTCTTTGAATGTGTGTCTGTGAACATGTGTGTGTCTGTGCATGTGTGTGTGTGTATGTCTATCTGTGAATATGTGTGTGTTTTTGATTGTGTGTGTCTATGAATATGTGTCTGTGCATATGTGTGTTTTTTTTGTCTTTGAATGTGTGTCTGTGAACATGTGTGTGTCTGTGTATGTGTGTGTGTGTATGTCTATCTGTGAATATGTGTGTGTTTTTGATTGTGTGTGTCTATGAATATGTGTGTGTCTGTGCATATGTGTGTTTTTTTGTCTTTGAATATGTGTCGGTGAACATGTGTGTGACTGTGCATGTGTGTGTGTGTCTATCTGTGAATATGTGTGTGTTTTTGATTGTGTGTGTCTATGAATATGTGTATGTGTCTGTGCATATGTGTGTTTTTTTTGTCTTTGAATATGTGTCGGTGAACATGTGTGTGACTGTGCATGTGTGTGTGTGTATGTCTATCTGTGAATATGTGTGTGTTTTTGATTGTGTGTGTCTATGAATATGTGTCTGTGCATATGTGTGTTTTTTTTGTCTTTGAATGTGTGTCTGTGAACATGTGTGTGTCTGTGCATGTGTGTGTGTGTGTATGTATATCTGTGAATATGTGTGTGTTTTTGATTGTGTGTGTCTATGAATATGTGTATGTGTCTGTGCATATGTGTTTTTTTTGTCTTTGAATGTGTGTCTGTGAACATGTGTGTGTCTGTGCATGTGTGTGTGTGTATGTCTATCTGTGAATATGTGTGTGTTTTTGATTGTGTGTGTCTATGAATATGTGTCTGTGTCTGTGCATATGTGTGTTTCTTTTGTCTTTGAATGTGTGTCTGTGAACATGTGTGTGTCTGTGCATGTGTGTGTGTGTCTATCTGTGAATATGTGTGTGTTTTTGATTGTGTGTGTCAATGAATATGTGTATGTGTCTGTGCATATGTGTGTTTTTTTTGTCTTTGAATGTGTGTCTGTGAACATGTGTGTGTCTGTGCATGTGTGTGTGTGTCTATCTGTGAATATGTGTGTGTTTTTGATTGTGTGTGTCTATGAATATGTGTATGTGTCTGTGCATATGTGTGTTTTTTTTTTGTCTTTGAATGTGTGTCGGTGAAAATGTGTGTGTCTGTGCATGTGTGTGTGTGTCTATCTGTGAATATGTGTGTGTTTTTGATTGTGTGTGTCTATGAATATGTGTATGTGTCTGTGCATATGTGTGTTTTTTTTTTGTCTTTGAATGTGTGTCGGTGAAAATGTGTGTGTCTGTGCATGTGTGTGTGTGTCTATCTGTGAATATGTGTGTGTTTTTGATTGTGTGTGTCTATGAATATGTGTATGTGTCTGTGCATATGTGTGTTTTTTTTTGTCTTTGAATGTGTGTCGGTGAAAATGTGTGTGTCTGTGTATATGTGTGTGTGTGTATGTCTATCTGTGTATATGTTTTTTTTGTCTTTGAATGTGTGTCTGTGAACATGTGTGTGTCTGTGCATGTTTGTGTGTGTGTGACAATGTTTGTGTGTGTTTCTGTACTTGTGCGTGTGGGCCTTTGATTTGTGTTAGTTTGTCTATGTAGGTGTGTGCGTTTGCCTGCGTCTGGTGTGTGCTCATGTGTGTGTATGAATGCCTATTTGTGTTTTTCTGTTTTATGCAAGTCCCTGTGTGTGGTGGCAGTGTGTGTGTGTGTGTGGAGGCATTAGTGTGTTTTTGTCCCTTTGTCTGTCCTTGTTTGTGGGGCTAATATGTGTGTATGAGTGTGTGCATGTGTCTCTGTGTGTGTGTGTCTGTCCACGTCTGTGTTACTGTGAATGTATCTGTCCATGTGTTTCTGTTTTTGAATGTGTGTATCTGTGAATGTATGTGTGTCTGTGAATATGTATGTGTTTGTCTGTGTGTATTTTTGTGTCTGTGAATATTTGTGTGTGTGTCTGTGCGTATGTTAGTGCCTGTGCAAATGTGTAGGTGTGTGTGTGTGTGTGTTGGAAGCGTTTTTTGAGACACTCGCCTCATTATTACCAACAAGAGTTTTATCAGCGAAGATAAAAAACACTTTGGTTGAGTCTAAATATAAATATTCAGCAGGTGAAGGTCAAGTCGTCGTGGCGACAGAGACAAGGTGTAAAGACACCGAGGACGACTCGTTGTCTTCGTCTCCGACTCGTTATGAAAGCAGCAATTAATAAACATTCCAACAAATTCATCAGTAAAGTATTTAATCAAAACATTAATTAACTTGTTTACCCACAAGTGTTTGTCGCAGCAAACTTTTTACACTGGCAAGGTACAGACACACACACACGCCGCGATCTGACACACACACACACACACAGTCCGCCCACACACACACACACACACACACTCGCCCTCAGGCTACACATTTGAGTTTCATTTACTTGATTAAATCGTATTTGCATATGGAAATTGTTTGAGAAAGATATTAATGTGTTTTGTTGAAAGGAGAATTACTTTCACTTATTAAAGAGAAATTAGACAAAAAGGGCTGCGTGAGTGACAAGTGATGATATTGAGATGTGGCTCAGACACACACACACACACACACACACACACACACACACACACACACACACACACACACACACACACACCCCCCACCCCCCCACACACACACACACACTAATTACATACTTTTGATAAAAGAGTTTAATAACAAGATCAATTCTATTAATTAATCATTTTCCTAACAACAGATTACAACACTTGAAGTTTGTATTTATCTTCACTGATAACAGTCAAATTTGTGTTTGTTGTGCAAAATGATTGTGTTTGTTCGGATGATAACATCTTTATTCTTTTTGAAAAGTCATCAATGAGCTCAGACTTTAGGCTGAACATGGAGCGTTTCTCTGTTATAGTTGATAAAAAAACACAACACCGAATTACATAACGGTTCAACGCGGCACTAAACACAACAACAAATGGCAAAACAAAACAATTAATGATAAAACACGGCACTAAACACAATAACAAGTGCTCAACACGGCGCTAAACAAAACAACAAATGGCAAAACACAACAACAAAAGACGGACTCAAGAACCCATAACATAATAATAAACATAACAAATCACAAAATGATGAACTCGGCACTAAACACAATAACAAATGATAAACCGCTACAAAAATACTAACACAAAAACAGGGTAATAAACAAAATAGTTCATAAACTTCCCATTCATGCTTATTTTCCACTTGGTGGCGCCGTGGAGAAACTTCATGAAGTCCTCAGTTCTCTGTGAGGACAGAAGCCTCAAACCAGTGTGTGTGTGTCCAGGTGTGTGTGTGTGTCCAGGTGTGTGTGTGTGTGTCCAGGTGTGTGTGTCCAGGTGTATGTGTGTGTGTCCAGGTGTGTGTGTGTGTCCAGGTGTGTGTGTGTGTGTCCAGGTGTGTGTGTGTGTGTGTCCAGGTGTGTGTGTGTGTGTCTAGGTGTGTGTGTGTGTGTCCAGGTGTGTGTGTGTGTGTCCAGGTGTGTGTGTGTGTGTCCAGGTGTGTGTGTGTGTGTCCAGGTGTGTGTGTGTCCAGGTGTGTGTGTCCAGGTATGTTTGTGTGTCCATATTGTGTGTGTGTCCAGGAATGTTTGTGTGTCCAGGTGTGTGTGTGTGTCCAGGTGTGTGTGTGTGTGTCCAGGTGTGTGTGTGTGTGTCCAGGTGTGTGTGTGTGTGTGTCTAGGTGTGTGTGTGTGTCCAGGTGTGTGTGTGTGTGTCCAGGTGTGTGTGTGTGTGTCCAGGTGTGTGTGTGTGTGTCCAGGTGTGTGTGTGTCCAGGTGTGTGTGTCCAGGTATGTTTGTGTGTCCATATTGTGTGTGTGTCCAGGCATGTTTGTGTGTCCAGGTGTGTGTGTGTGTCCAGGTGTGTGTGTGTGTGTCCAGGTGTGTGTGTATCCAGGTTTGTGTGTATCCAGGTGTATGTGTCCAGGTATGTTTGTGTGTCCATATTGTGTGTGTGTCCAGGAATGTTTGTGTGTCCAGGTATTTTTATGCATCCAGGTGTGTGTGTGTGTGTCCAGGTATGTGTGTGTCCAGGTATGTTTTTGTGTCAAGGTATGTTTATGTGTTTGGTGTGTGTGTGTGTGTCCAGGTGGGTGTGAGTCCAGGAGTGTGTGTGTCCAGGGGTGTGTGTGTCCAGGTGTGTGTTTATCCAGGTATGTTTGTGTGTCCAGGTGTGTGTTTGTGTGTCCAAGTGTATTTGTGTGTGTCCAGGTATGTGTGTGTGTCCAGGTGTGTGTGTGTGTCCAGGTATGTGTGTGTTCAGGTGTGTTTGTGTCTGTCCAGGTATGTTTGTGTGTCCAGGTGTGTGTTTGTGTGTCCCGGTGTATTTGTGTGTGTCAAGGTATGTGTGTGTGTCCAGGTATGTGTGTGTTCAGGTGTGTGTATCCAGGTGTGTTTGTGTGTGTCCAGGTGTGTGTCTCCAGGTGTGTTTGTGTGTGTCCAGGTGTGTGTGTCCAGGTGTGTGTGTCTGTTAAGGTGTGTGTGTGTGTCCAGGTGTGTGTGTCCACGTGTGTGTGTCCAGGTATGTGTGTGTGTCCAGGTGTGTATGTGTCTTCAGGTATGTGTGTGTTCAGGTGTGTGTATCCAGGTGTGTTTGTGTGTGTCCAGGTGTGTGTGTCCAGGTGTGTGTGTCCAGGTGTGTGTGTCTGTTAAGGTGTGTGTGTGTCCAGGTGTGTGTGTCCAGGTGTGTGTCCTCCTGAGCCAACTTAAGTCTCACGAAGGCGGCGCAGACGAATCAGGCTAATTAATTAAGAGCAGTATTAAAGTAATGGGATATTATAATATAAATTGCTACATTCTGGAACCAATTTAATCCAATTACTGGAGCCCTCATGAATATAATACCTCCAAAATCACTCCGTCAGTCCGAGGGGAGACGGGCGGACGACCACGCCGGAGACGCCGACTTGGACGGCGAAACAGCGGCGTCGGCGGCAAAGTGTTAATCTGAGTAATAAACCTAATGATGATGACTTTCTTAACTCTGCTCATTTACATGGCGAACATCTACAAGTGGACTGTGGTGCTGCAGGAGTGTGTGTGTGATTGATGGCTGCGCTCCTAATGGTCGGAGCCCAATTAAGGTCGGGGGGGAAAAAAAATAAAGAAAATCCTAAAAGAGACAAAAGAAGTCGATTCAGAGCGACGTGAATCGAGCGAGCGTCCCGGCGGCCGATTGGCTGAGACGATGTAAGGACTTAAAAATGTGTTTTTGAGAGATAAATCCTGCTTATTAAACGATACCTGAGCGCGGGAGGAGCGGCGTCTGATGAATGGAGTCGCCTTACAAAGCACTTTTTAAAAGAGAGGATTCTTTCGCTCTTAAGTGACGGACGCGAACGAGAGGAAAAAAAACGCCGGAGATTCGCCTGAAAGGAACCGACGGCGACGCGTTTAAAGGCTGATTATCGTCGGTTACATCACCTCGTGTTGCTGAGTTGTGTTTGTGTTTGTGTTTGTGCGGCTCGAGCGTGACGTCGAGTGACAAAGACTCGTCGACTCTCCAAACTGTCGGGAAAAAAAGCCACGTTGGGGGAAGTTTCGTCATCCGGGTCGTGAGTCAAGAACTTTCCAGACGGGAAACGGTTCAAAGTTGATGAAAGAGACTTGAGTTGTGGGAGCAACGCTGTGGCTTCACTGCAGGTATCGATAAAGTTTTTTTTTTTTTTAAGTAACGAAAAAGGAAAAGGAAAAGTCGATCACAGACCAAAAAAAGTCAATAAGTCAATATTATTCGTTTAAACAAAACATTCTGCTTAAACTGGACCAAACAATTTCGAAATAACAACAAAAACTATAAAGTAAATAAATTATAATTAAAATTAAAGTAAAAAAATGTCAATAAAGTTCTACCTTACCTAACCTAAATTATTAAATAAAAATAAATTGCGATAGGATAAGTGTTTAAAGTTAAAGCACAATGTGGAAAAAGTTAACTATTAAAAAAAATTATATTTTTAAAGAACCACTAATGTTTATTTATAAAGTGTGTGTCTAATTTTGGTGCATTTTTTCCTTTAAAATGTCTTCTCAGGAGTTTTATTTCTCAATTTGTCCCGTAGATCAGGGATCCTGGAACTTTTTTCACAATTTTTTTTAATGTCGGCATTATATTTAGTGATGGTCCGATGAAGCTTCATGAAGCAGTGTCATGTTGTTGATCATGGTCAGTAGGTGGCGCCATCAGTTCAGATCAGAACCAGAATTTTAAAGTTGATCCTGAAAGAAACTGGCAGCCAGTGAAGAGTTTTAAGGATCAGAGAAATGTGAGTTCTTCTACTAGAGCGGCTCAGAATTCTGGCTGCAGAGTTTTGTATTTACTGCAGGAGAGATAAGATCCTTCTTGTTTAGACACCAACATAAACTGTTACAATAGTTTAAACAAGACACAAACACATGGATTATAAGATCCAAATGATGTTGCGACATTATTTTAAGTTAAGAGAATTGTTGCAGTTGAAGGAAACAGTTTTTTCTCAGTTTTCTGCAGTGTTGAACTAGAATATAATGTTTCGTGGCTTACATTTGAAAATGAAGTCACACATTTACTTTCACATTTTCCAACTCAACTGTAGAATGTGACTGAAAAAAAGAAAAAGAAAAAATCAATACATTTCAATAAAGTCAGTAAAGAAAACTTTGTGAATGTTAACATAAAACTAATGATAATAATTCAAATAGTTGACGAAAGAAAGTGGATCATCAACTTAATTATTGCAATAATAAATCAATATTTGACATGAAAATTCCGTTACATGACCATCGCCGAACAAAGTCTGTTCCAAAAAAACAAAGGCAGACGACACAGGTCAGGTGGTAAATGGGTCAGCAGGACTTAATCAGGATAATGAGCGTCACTCAGGGTCAGGGGACTTTTGCTCTGTGAGATCTGTGGTCAACTCTCCATCAAGGTTATTAATCCATGTTAGCTTAAACCTTCGCTAATCTCTGACCCGAGCGTCACCTTTGTGTCCATCTCTCCATCGAGTTCAAAACATTTCATTTTGGGTCACGTTGACCCAGTGACAACACAAGGGATACCTCAAACACATTTGTTTTCAGGCCTTCGGGTCACGTTGACCCAGAGACAAAACAAGGAATACCTCAAACACATATGTTTTCGGGCCTTCGGGTCACCTTGACCCAGAGACAACACAAGTTATACCTCAAACACATTTGTTTTCGGGCCTATGGGTCCCCTTGACCCAGATACAAGACAAGGGATACCGCAAAACACATTTGTTTTCAGGCTTTCGGGTCAACCTTGACACAGAGACAACACAAGTTATACCTCAAACAAATTTGGTTTCGGGCCTTCGGGTCACCTTGACCCAGAGACAACACAAGGGATAACGCAAAACACATTTGTTTTCGGGCCTTCAGATCACCTTGACCCAGAGACAACACAAGGGATACCGCAAAACACATTTGGTTTAGGGCTTTCAGGTCAACCTTGACCCAGAGACAACATAAGTTATACCTCAAACAAATTTGGTTTCGGGCCTTCGGGTCACCTTGACCCAGAGACAACACAAGGGATACCGCAAAACACATTTGGTTTAGGGCTTCCGGGTCACCTTGACCCAGAGACAACACAAGGGATAACGCAAAACACATTTGTTTTCGGGCCTTCAGATCACCTTGACCCAGAGACAACACAAGGGATACCGCAAAACACATTTGGTTTAGGGCTTTCAGGTCAACCTTGACCCAGAGACAACATAAGTTATACCTCAAACAAATTTGGTTTCGGGCCTTCGGGTCCCCTTGACCCAGAGACAACACAATGGATACCGCAAAACACATTTGGTTTAGGGCTTCCGGGTCACTTTGACCCAGAGACAACACAAGTGAGACCTCAAACACAATTGTTTTCGGGCCTTCGGGTCACCTTGACCCTGAGATAACACAAGGAATATCTCAAAACACATTTGTTTTTGGGTCTTCGGGTCACCTTGACCCAGAGACAACACAAGGGATACCTCAAACACATTTGTTTTTGGGCCTTCGGGTCACCTTGACCCTGAGATAACACAAGGAATATCTCAAAACACATTTGGTTTTGGGCCTTCGGGTCACCTTGACCAATAAAGTATAAAAATTAAAGAAAACAAATCAATAAAATGCCAAAGATCGTGATCTGATCAGATTAAAAAGTTTCTCAAACCAACTCTTTCCGAAAACCTTCAAAAGCTTCTCGACTCTCGTTCGGATCATCGTCTACTTTTGTTTTCCGACTCCTCGGGTCTGTCAGGAAGACGTTCTCCTTAAATACCATCTCCGGCCTTTTTTTCATGTCGTCGAGGGTTGAATCTCCGTGTGAAGATTACGAGCTCCCTTTTTCGAAACGCACCTGTGGTTTCCTCACACAGGTGTGTGCGGCGCACGAAAAAAAAAAAAAGGTGTGTAACGAACGAGCGATAGTTGTTCATCTTAAGAGCCATTTAAAAGAACAAAACAAAACCCTCGGAGGATTTTCAGGCTCCCTCTCGTTTTTTTTCCTGAAATAAAACTCTGGCGTTTGATGTCATTTTTAGCGGCGGCGGCGGCGGCTTTAGCCGGAGCCGAAGAGGTGACTCTCTCGGCGTTTAATCACATCACAGCGCGTCTTTTGTTCATGTGTACCTGCGTGAAAAGGTGTGCGCCGGGCGTTTGTGCGGCGAATGATTACTCACGCTCGCACATAAGCTGACTCTATATGTGGCGACAATGGCGTCGCTGGCGCTGTGTAAGTCAGTGTTTAATGACGTGTGTGTGTGTGTGTGTGTGTGTGTGTGTGTGTGTGTGTGTGTGTGTGTGTGGGAGTGGATTTGGCCCCTTCGCTCCTTTGTGACTTTATTAAAAGGGGTTTGTTGTGATGGCACCGGCACAGAGGAGGCTAAAAACGAAAAAAAAGCACATAATCTCCACATTAAACACATCATGTGTCAAAAAATATCCCCGTGATTTACGTTCGCCGTTCCATTTTTTTTTTTCCGGCTCCCGCGGAATCAAAAACGTGATAAACATCGTTTATTACGAGCGGCATAAAATTACCATCAGGTCGCGGCCAAATGGAGCTGGATTTGTCATTCTTTTCACCCCCCCCCCCAAAAAAAAAAATAAGAACAGCGTAGAAATCGCAGCAGCGAGTCGTTTGGATTCCGTCGTGAAACATGGAGCTAAGTTTGAACAACTTCGCTGATATCGAACGAAAAAAAAAACGTTTGAGGTCGGTCACTCCTTTTATCCACTCCTCTTGGATCATGAGATCTTCGTCGAGGGGTCAGGGGTCACATCGTCTACCTTCGCACGTGAAGATGTTTTTAATGGAAAATACACTCTTCGAGTGTAAAGAAAATTCAAAATATCCACGAAGGTCAAGATCGAACGTCTGGGAATTACAAGAGTGTATTTAAACATTTAATTCAATGATCAAACTTAACACTATTAAGTTGTGTAACGCTTTCAGCCTTTGAACTACACAAGTGTCTGAAACAGAAAAAGAGGCGAGACTCCATATAGTGTAGTTTATTTCTGAGCCCATTATGTGAGCTGGGATCTGAACCACTAACTTAAATAAAAACCCAGATCATCTCTAAACTGAATATTAAACCCACTGACCTCTGAGAGTGACGACACTATCATGAAACCTCGTCAACACTTCACTATAATCCTGATACATCATATAGATTTTACTATCAGGTATCATCAGATAGCAGAGTTGGAATTTTGGAATTTCAATGATTCCTATTGATTCTCAATGATTATGATTCTTGTAAGAAAAAGTTAAAAACCTTCAGGCTTGACTGACGAGCCAAAGATGCGTCTTTTTATTTTACTACACAAACTCAGTTCTAGAGATAATCTTGTCCTCAGTGCCGCTGACGTAGCTTTCCATGCTGGGTTATGGAATTATTTCTCTTTTCTTTTTTGGTTGTCCAGCGTTTTCTTCTTCTGGGCATCGAACCTATGAATTGAAATTCAAACTTTTGAAACAATTCCAGGACAATCAGAAAATAATGTCGAATCGATTCTCAATACTTGTTACCAAACCATTAAGTAGATATAATCTTTTATTAGATTAAAGCAGAAAAACGTAAGAATCCAAATTCTGTTTTTGGCTCTTGAGACCAGACGTGTTTATTTTCTACCGCTTTATCCATTGTGGGGGGTCGCGGGGAGACTGGAGTCTATCCCAGTATCATAGGGCGAGAGACAGGGGACACCCTGGACAGGACGCCAGTCTGTCTCAATGACAGACAACCGTTCACACACACACTCATACCTACGGACAATTTTCCCAAGTTCTCAAATAACCTCTGTATGTTTTTGGACTGTGGGAGGAAACTGGAGTATCCGGAGTAAACCCACTTTTATATAATAAAACAGCACATAAACTAGACAAAAATGGGCCAAAGTTCACAGTAAAATCACACAGAAACCCATTAAAATATTAAACAACATATGAATCAAAAGAAGAAAAATAAATACACGATACACTCACTTAAATAAGTGAAACACACATTTCTGATGTGTCATAACAATTTATCTCAGTTTTACACACATTGAGCTTTATTTACTAGTGTGTTTGCACAACAAGTGTGTGTACTATACTTGTTACCAAACCATTAAGTAGATATAATCTTTTATTAGATTAAAGCAGAAAAACGTAAGAATCCAAATTCTGTTTTTGGCTCCCCCTAGTGTCAGTGAAACTGCAATGCTGAGGAACCTCTTCGTCAAATACAAGGTCTGATGAAGCTTGATCACTGGTTGATGCTATTCATTAAAATAGTATTAATTTATTTTTAAAGATAAATAAAATATACTTACAAAAGCGTTCCTGTCAAAATATAATAATAAATAATTAAAAAAAAATAGACATTTCAAGTATAATTCTAGTGTTTTCTTCCTGGTAACATCCTGGTCGTCCAGACGAAGTCATTCGAAAAAATATGAAAAAATAGTTACACTTTGTTGCTTCAAAATACATTTGTATTACATTGTATTTGTAATTCTGCCGAAACGTTGAACAGGCTCTTGTTGGTGGAGGTGTATAATGTATGGTTCATAACAAACGATAGGACAAGAAGAAAACGACAACCACAGAGAGTAAATAAAGGTGTAGAGTGTAGACAGATAGAGGCCAATTATCTTCAGGGGCCACATTTTAAACAGCAGCTGTTGTGAGGGGCCGTCAGGCTAAAATAAAGGAGCTAAACGTATCAAATCAATTAATAAAATCAACGTCAATATGCTTCAAATCATTATTTTCCTATAGTTTATATAACTTTTATTAAACAAAATCAAGATGATATAAAATCTCTTTTTTTTTTACAAATATGTTTAAAAATTCACTTAAATGTTTTTCAGTGTCAATAAATAACCTGAAACTAAAACACTATTGTCATATTTAGAGACTAGTAATAAATAAAATAAATACATTCAAAATAAAATAGTTTCAACATCAAGGGTGGGCAGTTATTTGTCTTCAGGGGCCACATTTTAAACAGCAGTGGTTGTGAGGGGCCGTCAAGCTTAAATTGTGTAGCTAAGGTATAAAATCAGCAAATAAAATCAATGTCAATATGCTTCAAATATTTCTTTTCCTATAGTTTATTTAACATTTAAAATTGAAAATCAAGCCGATCCCTTTTTTTTTACAAATATGTTTTTATATTCAGTTAAATCCTTTTGATAATACATTCAAAATAACTAAGTTTGTTTCTACATCAGGGTGTGAGCAGTTAAATGTCTTCAGGGGCCACATTATACTCTGTGACCCAAATAAAAAAGATCTACAGAAAAAAAGCCCAAACATACCAATAACGTATTACTAAACCAATCTATTTTAAAAATGTATATAAATTAACTTTTTTTCTCAATATTAACTGAAATTACTAAGAGGGTCAAGAAATATTGAACTAAAAAAGACCAAAATAACTCAATAAAAAGTTAGTAATAGTTATTTCTAAAGCGCTTTAAGAATCCAAAACATTACACAGTTAAAACTATATACTATGAAAGCTCAAGACACATAAGACAAACACAGGAGTCCCGGAAAACCGGGGAAAAGCCAGAGTTAATCCCATAATAAATCCAAAATTAAAAGTGTCATCATAACTACACTGATCTCCAGTCGGTGGCCGACGTCTGCGAGGAGATTCCAGATCCTGGCGTGAAGGATTCCGAGCTGTCAGGGGCCGAAAAACTCCCGTCCGGGACGAGCGGCGGCGACGGCGGCGCGTAATTGAGCCGCGGTAATTTGTGGTGATTGACCCGCGGGGTCGGCTATTAACAATTGTCAGCCGCCGTGATAGATCCCTTTAGCGGCGGCGTGCCAGGCCCGTCCCCGGCGTCCGCACGCCTGTAATTTGTTATTTATAGACGGTGTCAGGCCCGTAATAAACATAAAGCATAAAGCTGCGGCTAATGTGCCGCTAATGAAATCTGGACACGAGCAACTTTATGAATAGAAATAATTCACAGGATGGTCTCAATGTGTGTGTGTGTGTGTGTGTGACAGTGTGTTTCCTGTTTGTCCGGATGAAATCGTTATTCTCTCTGAGAGGCGGAAGAATGAAGACGGTCGTCGTCAGAACCTTTACTTCTTGTTCGTCGGGTCCTTGAAGTCTTCTTTTTGTTTGTCTTCTATTCATGCTCTGACGCTCTGACAGGTACAGGTGTGGCAACAACTCTTTCGACAGGAGAAGTCAACGGAGATTGTGTTGGACTTTTCGCCGTTTCTTTTAGTTTTGACTACGTTTTTAAGAAGTTCTGCTGCCACTTTACTTGTCGAAGCCATCTTTGAAGAAGAAGTTGTTGAGAGTATTGATACTATGAGTACATTTGACAAATATACTCGATACAAATACTTGATTGTTTCACAGATGTGATGGACAAACGACCGGAACGTGTTTGTTTTCTACCGCTTTATCCCTTGTGGGGGTCGAAGGGGAGACTGGAGTCTATCCCAGTATCATAGGGCGAGAGACAAGGGACACCCTGGACAGGACGCCAGTCTGTCTCAATGACAGACAACCGTTCACACACACACTCATACCTATGGACAATTTCCCCCGAGTTCTTAATCAACCTGTGTATGTTTTTGGACTGTGGGAGGAAACCGGAGTCCCCGGAGTAAACCCAGTTTTATCCGATAAAACAGCACATAAACTCGACAAAAATGTACCAAAATTCACAATGAAATCACACACAAATCCAGTGAAATATTAAACAACATCATATGAATCAAATAAAGAAGAAAAATAAATACACTATACACAAATTTAAATAAGTGAAACACAAATTTCTGATGTGTCAGAACAATTTCTCTTGGTTTTACAGACGTTGAGCTTTAGAACTAGTGTGTTTGCACAACAATTGTGTGTTTTATTTTCAATTTTTGCTCCAAATAGCAGTAAATTACAAGACATTTTTTTTAAATAACGTTCTTCAGTACACATCTATCGCTATGGTGACGGTTGATTGATTGTTAAGATCCTGAATAGAACATGTGTTTTAATTTGGTTGTACTAGATATAAGTATAAAGTATATAAATGGCTGAAAAACGTGTTTTCCCAACAAAACATTAAACAATGTAAACAAGTCATGTTGCTTGGTTGACGTAGCTCGACAAATACGGGCGTACTTGGACACGGATGTTTTCCTTTGTTCATGTAGTTTTTATTTCGCAGTTTGTATTTTTGCCGTCATTTTCTGCGTTGTAAGAAAATATAGATTTAACAATATATCACGAAACTGTATCGATATTTAGAGAAACAAACGAACATTTTATTTGAATTCAAAGTCATTTTATGGTTTATATTTCAATAGTGTGTGTAAAAAAGAAAATCTTTCTATGTTTTATTTTATAATAACACAGTGTTTATTCATTTTTGTGGTGCAATGAAACCTCCGGCCACTAGTTGGCGACATTCGTCATTTTCTCCGTGACAGAGTAACTACAAAACCGGTGGAAATGGCAGCAAAGATTGAAAAAGAAAGGTCGCACCAGAGTCCAGCAGCTTTTAAATACTTTATTATTTTTTTACTCATTTTGTCTTTAAAACTAGTTTAAAGTTGAAAAATGAAACACCGACAGAAACTGGACATTACATGTTGCTCCAGGTTGTTTGAGATGTTAATATAAGTTTACATTTGTTCTTCATATTTTGATTAGAGAAAGTTTTTGCTCATTTCTTTCTTGTAAAAGCCAGAAAAATGTTTGGTTCTTTAAAAGAAACAATATTTCGTTGTCACTACATCGTATCGTATCGTCACACATGTACCGTGATACGTATCGTTTCGCCAGATTCTTGCCCTAGTTCTTACTTCTTCTTTCTTTCTATGCTTGAGCGTCACAGCGCCACACGCTGGCCTGGCATGAGTACGTCAAAGTTTCTGTGAGTTTCGTTTTTTAACGTCCAAAATGAGAGAAAAATGACGACCGTTTTCGTGCGAACAAGGCCTCGAACGACTTCCAACAGTCGTCACATCTCTCCCACACTTCGCTTCAGCCATAAATGGAAACAAAATCTGTCCAAAAAAAACACCACTATGGACTCGCAAACAAAATCCAAACACAGATCCAAAGTGTTTAAAACCATCCGAGTGCTTCAGGTTTTTATCGGTCTGCTGTAAGTGCGGGATCAAACATCCTTTCATTCAATTGTCTGTCAATAGCGCCGTCTGAATGTCTCCCCCCTCCTCGTCTTGTGATGCCGCGGGTCCCCGAGGCTACAGCCCCGCACACAGCAGATGTTCCACTGAAAAGGCCATGAATGTTTAATCATTTGTGTTATTGATGCCGCCGTTTTTTTTTTTTTTTTTGTTTGTTAGCAAGTGCGAGCGACTCCGACGTGTCTATTTTTAACGAGTCGTTCGGCAAAAGAGAGATCTTTCCCTCAAATATCCGGCTCTTTGATTCCTGCCTCGCGTGTTACCTCCTGCGCCCCGCCACGCATGAATGATGAGATCCGTTAAAAAGTGTGATTGGGAGTGATTATTGAGTGCGGCGTGTCACTCACACCGGCGCTCACGCACACACACACACACACACACACAACAACACAATCTTTTTCTCCTCCAATAAAAAAAAAAAGTGAAATTTCCGCGGATGAACGGGGCTCCAAACTGTGATTTGTTAGACTTAAAGCTGCTGTTTTAGCGACGAGCTGACAGCCAGATTTGATCATAATTAGACAGCATGCCGTGGGCTTTGATTGGCACCGTAATTGGATTGTCATTGGGGCTGAAAAGCTATTATCTTTGGATCATGCCCCATGAAATTTGTTGGAAAAACTTCTGCGACCGTCATTAAGTCAGCCATCTTGGGGGGCCCTCGCAAATGAGTTTTTTTTTTTCCTCCTCCTCCCCAGCAAGAAGGAGGGGTGAGGAGGAGAGCGAGAGAGAGATACCTGTGCACCGCTGCTACCCTTAGATCCAGCAATTTGCAGTAAGACAATATGGGCTTTATTGATTAATGATATTAGCATAGCAGGAAGCGCTAAGTCTGAATGTGGCCCCGCTGGTTTATTGCCCATCGCTCCTGCGTACTTCCTGGTAGCGGGGGGGTGGTGGGGGAGGGAGGGGTGAGGAGGGGTGAGGAAGGGGGTGAGGATAATGAGCGAGAGGTGAGCGAGGAGGAGAGCAAGAGTCAGGAAAGTAGAAAAACTGCAGGCGGCGTTTCATCTGCGATTGTTTGTGTGAGGTGTGAAGCTGGAGAAAGTGAAGGAAGTGAAAAGTAAGTACATAAATCAACACAAACATGCGACACTTGTGTAGTGTTGTTGTGTTGTTGTGCGACATCGGATGCGGAAAGTTTGACCTGTTAAAATATATTCAACTGTTTATCTGCCTAACATTAGTCAGCATTTTCTTTTTCCATTTGTTCTTTTTTATTCCTGGATTTTAATGATATATAAACTGTATACATTTAATATATGTTACCACAACACAACATTGACATTAGATTTATTTTAGTTTTTACTGGAATTGACTTTAGAGTCTTCTGTTAAATGTTTATTTGAATAAAAGGTTTTAGTGGCCTCGAATCATAGCTATTAGTTAATCGCTAATAGTCTTGGGATGAGTTAACTTTTCGTCTTATTTTTCCAGAATAAATCTTTATTTTTATTTTTTATTAATCACCTTCCATTAGTGATGTACTGGTGAAGCTTCATGAAACTGTGTCATTATCTTCAGAGTCCACTAGATGGCGTCTCTGCACTATTTTCTGCAAGTTTTGAACAACTGTTCTAATGAAACATCATTTTTAAACAGATAGCGCCACCTACTGACCTCTAAACAACATGACACTGTTTCATGAAGCTTCGTCAGACCATGCCTTCCATCGCTATGCTAACATTGGCTCTGCTTTTTTAAGGAAGAATGTTTCCACAAAAAACGTTTTACTTTTCCGCTGGTCAATGTTGATCGTGTCAGAGATTTTAAACATTTATTTAAAAATATTGTTTTCATTTCGTTAAAAAGCAATTAAAAACAAACTATAGAGTAATTAGTTAAATTCAAAATTGATTTATTTTACGATTTTGTAGCTTTATTTAAAGTAAGTTGCTTAGTTGTCTTATGGTCAGAGTTTGGGTCGCAAGGGTTTCTGGGAGAATCCCTGCTGAGCTGGCAATAGCCAAAGGAGCGATAGTTCTACCCTGAGTTTCTCCTGAATGATTTAGCTTAGAAGTCTGCAAAAAACACACATTACCTAGTCCGTTAAAAATCAACGCACATGTTGCTTGTGCCCAGTAGGGGGCGCTTTTTTTGTCAGACACCTAGTCGCGGATTCACATCTGTCCTCAAGAACCATCTTTACATTCACTGAAAGACATGTTGTGTAGTTCTCTGTTGTGACGCTGTGTGTTCGCACCGGTCCTCCATCCTTCAGGTAAACATCTCTCAGCTTGACGGTCGCGCCCGACCAACAGAAATATCGCTGCTTTACACCGTCCTGAGGCCGACAACACGGCGGCGGCGCCGCTGAAATATGACGACATTAGCCGGCGAAGGCGGCTAGAAATACGAGGTTTTTGTTTCCCGCCGGTGCGAGAGTCGCGGCTCTCGACAGGAGCTCTCGGGTGTGTTTTTTTTTGCATGTGCGTGGTTTACGAGAGATAATGAACGTGGCTTTACATCACACCTGAGAGCCGCCGTACCCGGGTTTCCGTAGACGTCCCTTTGTGTCGCCGTGTGTCTGCGGGTGAAAGTTTCGCTCGCAGCCGCCGTTGATCACGGCCTATCGAGTGCCGTCTGATTTGCATTCGCTTGGACGCATCATTATTCACAACATTCGATGTCCACGGAAAAACACATTAGACCTCTCGGTGTCGGTGCCGACTGGCCGCGACCGCCCGACATCATTTGCTCGCCCAGATCGTCCAAATGTAAATTGATATGTAAGAAAATGCCCCATTAACTTTTTCATTAATGGTTATAATGCATTCTGAGAGTCATCCGCGGGGCGGTGCGCTTCCCTGAGCAACGCCACGCACACATGTGCGTCGCACACATGTGCCGACACGCACACATGTGTGCGACGCACACGCCTGCTCTCGCAGCACGTCCTAATAGAACTCCTACAGAACATTTATTAGTACAGGAAGTAGCAGAGAGCAACATCTGTTTCCTTTTTATTCCAATTAAACTGCAGCTATTATGTAACCTTTAGTCCGCCCGCTGCCAGATGTGGCCGCCGCTTTTTTGGCGCTACCGTCACACGCAAGTTTCCACGAGATTATTTTGAGGAGCTACAAACACAGAGTGTGAGAAAGAATCTGGCGGCGGCTGCCGAACACGTGGAGGTGATTTGCCGGCGTGTTCGGTAGCAGCCGTTCCTGCGGGCGTCGTAGAAACTCTGTCCAAATCCCAGTGATGGTCTGATGAAGCTTCATGAAGCAGTGTCGTTATTGTCAGAGTCCACTAGATGGTGTCTCTGCACTATTTTCCCTCTGAATTTGAACAACTGTTCTAATGAAACATCATTTTTAAACTGATGGCGCCACCTACTGACCTCTGAACAACATGAAACTGTTTCATGAAGCAGTGTCGTTATCTTCAGAGTCCACTAGATGGTGTCTCTGCACTATTTTCCTTTGTTTCGAACGACTGTTGTCATGAAACATCATTTTTAAACTGATGGCGCCACCTACTGACCTCTAAACAACATGACACTGTTTCATGAAGCTTCATCAACACATCACTAGCAATTCCAGAAGGTTTTTCTTCTGACCTCCATCTGTGGAGGGTTCAAGTCCAGAGGTGTACGACCGAGGTACTACCCATCAGTCCAACAAAACTGAAGTTGCTTCAGTCAATTTTTCTTAATAAATCTCTGCCAAGGAAGTTATTACATCTGCCAAGGAGGTTATCTGATTGTAATTCTAAATCATTTGAGGTCAAATTGAAGTTTGGAGGTAGTTTTGATAAAATGATCAAATATTGTGCTTTAGTTCGTCTGGTTTCAGAAAGGTTTTGAAGGTTTCCTCATTCACATGTATAGCGTCGTCTGATGAAGCTTCATGAAACAGTGTCATTATCTTCAGAGTCCACTAGATGGCGTCTCTGCACTATTTTCCTTTGTTTCGAACGACTGTTGTCATGAAACATCATTTTTAAACTGATGGCGCCACCTACTGACCTCTAAACAACATGACACTGTTTCATGAAGCTTCATCAACACATCACTAGCAATTCCAGAAGGTTATCTTCTGACCCCCATCTGTGGAGGGTTCAAGTCCAGAGATGTACGACCGAGGTACTACCCATCAGTCCAACAAAACTGAAGTTGCTTCAGTCAATTTTCTAAATAAATCTCTACCAAGGAGGTTATTACATCTGCCAAGGAGGTTATGCGATTTTAAATCTAAATCATTTGAGGTCAAATCGAAGTTTGAAGGAAGTTTTGAAAATATGATCAAATATTGTGCTGTAGTTCATCTGGTTTCAGAAAGCTTTTGAGGTTTTTCTCATTCACATGTATAGCTTCTCTCTAGTGATGTGTTGATGAAGCTTCATGAAACAGTGTCATTATTTTCAGAGTCCACTAGATGGCGTCTCTGCACTATTTTTCCTTTTTTTTGAACAACTGTTCTAATGAAACATCATTATTAAACTGATGGCGCCACCTACTGACCTCTGACCTCCATGACACTGTTTCATGAAGCTTCATCAACACATCACTACTTTTCACTGCTGCCGTGTTTATCCAAAACTACCTTAAAAAAACTTTCACTTGGGGACGAAATGTTGTAAAAAAAATCACAACACACACACACACCACATCAGGGAATTAACACTATCTTTTCTTATTGATTTTTTTTAGGGTTACTAAAAAAACTAGTTTGATAAAAAACAAGCCTTTTTTCGCCATGAGACGAGACAATTCTTGAATCTTGAAAAAGTTATTTTTCAGTTTATAAGTTCATGAGAAATGTTCTCTTTTGGTAAAATAATTCACTGTGATTTTGCTTTTCCAAATATAAAACAAACAAAAAAACAATTTTAAGATTCACCAATAACATGGTTCGTCAATAGATAATGATCGTCATTGACTAGTAGTTGTTGAACTTTTTGTCAATTCGATTTTTTAAAGAATTCAAAAAAAAATTGTCAGACTTTAGGGGGCGTGCCCACCTTTAGGCATCTATCCCGGGTCACCGGTTTCATCGGGTTTAATCCACACCCGCACCGGAGCGACGGGAACGAACATCTTCCGAGTCGTCGTCTTAACTAATCCTCCCGATGGCGGCTCCCGCGAGAGCCATGGAGTCAGACTCGGGGTCTCTCTGCTGAGACGACAACACGCTCAAAAACAGTCCCTCAGTGACGTTACATTCAATTCTCCTTCCACTTATTCGAAGGAGCCGATGAAGAGCGACAGCATTAGCGTCTGATAGCGCCGCCGCGATATGAGCGATGCTTTTTAATGGCGGGAAATTATTGCGCATTCAATTACGACACAAAAGCCTTTTTTTTTTATTTCGAGAGATGTTTGCGCGATTTGGCTGGAGCGCCCCGGCAGGGGTCCGCCTCCTTGACTGATGAGCGCCCTAATCTGCTAATCTCGCCACCCGGGGCGCAAAGGGGGAGGGGCTTTATCTCGCCAAGCCTTCAGCCTTTCGCTAACGCCGGCGGATGAAACGGCGGAGCGGGGAGGAAATCAGAGGGTAGAGATAAACAAATAGAATCATAAAAAGGCAGGGCAGTGGAAAAGTGGTAATTCGGTGGGAGTTCATTAGAGGGGAGATGGAGAAATGGGGAGCGGGGGGCTAAACTGTGGATGACATTACCTCTAATGTGGCTCCCCCGCTGCGTTTGTGATAGGGTGGCCGTTCCCGGCGCGAGCAGGGGCTGTTTAGCGCGGCGGCAGGTTCACAACTCCTCGCTAAATAGGATTTTTTAAGAGCCTTGTGTTATTTTAGTGTGGAAAACATCTTCCCGAAAGTGGGGCTTCCAAGTGTCGTCGGGCGTGAAGAGAGGTTCGGGCGACTCGGGCGACAATGTGGATCTTCCGGCGTTACGCTTTTTCCGAGAGCACCCCGGCGGGGGGGGGGGTTTCCTGTTTCACCGTTCGTATCGTGGCGTTTGTTTCGTTCACATGTCCTCGCACAGGTGTGTAACGAGGACGGATGGACGTGTGCGAACGAGTGTTCCTGGGAAAAAAAAAGGGTGTTAGCGCGAATCCGTGTGCAAAATGGTTAATGAGGGTTTATGGGAGAAAATGGGTAACAAAGCATTAATAAGAAGGTTTGTGTGCAAGTGTGTGGTAAAGTGTTGTTTGGGGTGAAAGTGTGTGAGCAAAACTGTTGGAATCGTATGAAACAACTTGAGTGAATCAATGTTTAAACCATTGATTGATTCCTGAACGCCTCATGACAAGGTTACAGGTTCGCTTCCCGATCAGGAGGGAGTTAACACAACCATTATGTGTGGAATTTGTATGTTCTCCCCGTTTTGCTTGGGTCTACTCCCGGCACTCCGGTTTCCTCCCACAGTCCAAAAACGTACAGAAGTTGATTAAGAAATTGTCCGTTGGTATGAGTGTGTAAATGGTTTTCTGTCTTTGTGTGAAATTAATTGATGTAATAGTTTCCCAAAATTCAAAGTTCTACTCGCCCTCATGTCGACTAAGGGTTGGGATTATTTTCAGAGTAATCTGTTCCTTGAGTTACACACAAAAATGTTTGCTCATTTTAATGTAGCGACTGTAACTCAGTTGAATTCGTCTCCATCTTCTACCAAAAAAAACAACAGTTTAATAGATAAAGTTGTTTATTTGGGAACAATTCCTCAGATCAGGGCTTCAATACGAGATGGACGTTACAGACGAGCAGTTATGGATGTATTTGGATGTTTTTAAGTGTCTTTTTGGACGAACATGAAGACAACTGAGCTCCAGTCGGTACATTAAAATGAACAAACATTTTTGTCTATAACTCTAAAAAGGAACAGATTAGTCTGAACATAATCCCAACTCTTAGTCGACATGAAAGTGAGTAGAAAATGAGTGAAGTTTGAATCTTGGTTGAACTATCTCTTTAAGAGTGAATCCTTGAAAGTGTGTGAGAAGTGTTTGTTGGATATTTGTAGAGATGTGTGAGTATGTTTATGTGCGAGTCACTATTCTGGACTGGTGTGGATATGACTTTCGTCCAGTGAATGAATGAATATTTTTAAAGGACGTATGATTCCTCTAAGAGTGAATCCTCGATCATTCCATCTTCAGCACCGACCATCTTCCTCTCCCTCCTTCACCGGACTCTCCTGGACCGTTAGCCGGCGGCGGCGCTCCTCGAATGTTAATGTCGCTCCACGGCGGCGAGCTAATGAGGAACGTGAGGCTCTGGCAGCACTTAAACTTTAAAACATTTATTATGAGCTCGTGCTGTCCAGCCTGACCTCTCTCGTCCTCTTCCCTCCATTCCTGCTCCATGATGATGATGATGATGATGATGATCATTCTGCCTGGAGACTCCACGGTCAAGATAGTTCCATTTAAACAACTGTTCTAGTCTCTCGTCTTAATAAGTTGATTTTTCCAGACACATCGATACTTTATTGATCTATCAGAGGAGAAATACTTTCTTCTTTACACAAAAACCCACCAATAATAAAACTAACACCCAACATTTCAATTCTACACCCGTCATCTATACACCTAGAAAGATAAATTAGTAAATTAAAACTTAAAGACTTTCTTTCTTATTGATGTTTGATGGCAGAAAATATACCATATTTACCTTTTCCATTTCCCCCCCAATGCCTTTCTTCATCCATTTTTATAAATTATTCATTTTACTTTCATGTTCTTTCTTTAAATGTAACCTCTTTCATAGTTACCATTCTTTTTTATACATATATATTTAGATTGTTTTTTTTATGGATTTATTCAAATTCATTTATTTCTATTCCAGCTAGTCAGGGTAAAATGCTGGACAGAACTGGAGTATATCACAAAAAAACATATATATATTTTTTATCAAATAATGATGTTCAGATTTATTCTATTTTGATTTCATGCACTGACCACCAGGGGGCCTGTCTTTAGACAAAAAACAAAGTATATAGACTATACTTGTAATCTGCTGATGAAGCTTCTTGAAACAGTGTCATGTTGTTTGGAGGTCAGTAGGTGGCGCCATCAGTTTAAGAATAATGTCGCAGAGTAAGCTGTGAGTATTATTTGCGTCTCTGTTGTTGGTGAATAACTTTCTGATTTGAAGATTAGTTTGTGACGTTAATGTTTCAAACAATCGTACTCACCACTTCCTGGTTTGGGGAAGAGGACCAGAGGGACTGAACCACCCAGTTAAAATAGGGGTGTTTTGGGGTGTGGTGAGTGGCACGTTCCATTTGGATGGGGGTGTTTTAAGATTGATCTTCATTTGTTGTTTGTTCTATTTTTGGATGTTCTATTAAGAGGTACAGCTTATTGTTTATCTGTTAATTTACATTTGTCATTTGTGTTAAAATAAAGATTATCTTTGGTGATTTCATTCATACAAAATGGATGAGTCTGAGGGTGGAGCTCCAGTCTGGGGGTGGGATATATTAGGCCGACCTTCGGTAGGGTGTTGCACAGGTAACAAGTGTCAATGTCTTATGAGGATTTCATGGAAATATAGACTGGAAGACATTTTTTTAGTAATTGATTGAAATAAATTGTTTTGATTTTGCTTAATATAGAAAAGAAAAGACAAAACATTTTTTAATTAAAAATTCTCTTCAGAATCATCTGTCGACTTCACCTATGACCTGATGTTTCATTAGAACAGTAAAATAGTGCAGAGACGCCATCTAGTGGACTCTGAAGATAATGAAACTGTTTCATGAAGCTTCATCAGACCATCACTAGTCTTAAATGGCTGAAACAATCTCAAGACATGATGATAAGAAAGAAAATATGATCTATATTCATGTTTCAATTTTAACCGTCTGGATCTACTGATGTGTTAATGAAGCTTCATGAAGCAGTGTCATGTTTTTCAGAGGTCAGTAGGTGGCGCCATCAGGTTAAAAATGTTTTTTCATTAGAACAGTTGTTAAAAACAAAGGTAGTATAATAAAGTTTACTATGAGTATACTTATTTCATACTTAAACATTAAATAACATAAAATACCTTATGAGGGAAACAAAAATGATTGGTAATTAAAAAATGTAATAATAAAAAAAAATTAAAGTAAAGGTGTAAAAAAAACAAAAAAAAACAAAACAATAAGTACATGAATAATCGAAAGAAAAATCAAACAATACAATTAAACATTTTTAAAGTGTCATGCTGAAGGGATGGATAAATACCAGTGATGGTCTGATGAAGTATCATGAAACAGTGTCATTATCTTCAGAGTCCACTAGATGGCGTCTCTGCACTATTTCCCTTTTTTTTCCCCGAACAACTGTTCTAATGAAACATCATTTTTAAACAAATGGCGCCACCTTCTGACCTCTAAACAACATGACACTGTTTCATGAAGCTTCATCAACACATCACTAGTTACAGTAAATGACTGCAGCTGACAATCACGGTCGGTCATCTTCACAAACCAGCAGAGATAAACGACATCATGCAGTTTTGTTCGCAGTTCTCTGTGAAATAGTTCGACTCCAGGCGCTGGATTGATGCTGAAGACGCCGATCTCCCTCCTGGTGTTGTTTCAGCTCCGGGGTCGCGAGCTACAGACGGTCAGAGCGCGCCGTCGTTCATCAGCATCGACCCTGAAAACGTCGATGACTCCTTCGCTTGTTGACAAAGACGCGAGCGTAAGACGCCACTTTCCCCCCCGACAAATGGAGCGAGCGCATGATGAAACGCCGCAACCTCCCTCCCTCTCTGGTCAGCTTGAGCAGAACATATAAGTGCAAATGAAGTCGTTGCTAACCTCCATCTCTCTTTCTGTGGGAATACAGATTTAAAAGGCCATTATCCTCCATCACCTCCACCACACAGTGTCAGCGCCATCGCCGCAGTGTCAAGTGTCTTATTTCTGTATTAGAGGGGGTGAGATAAGAGTGTGTGTGTGTGTGTGTGTGAGCCGGCTTAATGTACTCTGTATGTGAGTGAAAATATAATGTACAAGAGGTGAGCGCTGAGAGTGAGTGGGCCGTGCTCCGCTCTGGACGTTCTCGTCTGTAATGGATCCTGCTGGAGATTTGCATATGCAAGTCTGTGATCAGACTTTACCAGAGAGTGGACAGAACTCAGTGTCGACTGAACCTCCACGAAGATGATATCATCAGATATGTAGGCAAACTCTCCCTACATCGTAATCATTGAGGTCGTGGGGGCAGCGGCTCAAGTCCAGAGGCCCGGACTTCATACTTTCCTACAACATTCTCCAGTGGGTCGACTGAGAGTTTCCTTCAGTAAAAATAAGTCAATTTATGTGTATCTTTAGTGTACTTATTCTATATCTAAATTGAAGAAGTATAGTTGTTGTTTACTTTGACAACCTTACGCAAAAACATGTATATTTAAGTGTACTGTGAGTGTCGTTATTTTACACTAAAAATGAAGTAGTTTACTTTTCACATCCCTTCAAAGAAAGGGTTATATTCACAGGTACTATACGTACACTTATTAAATACATATACAAAAGTACTATACTTGAAGTTTACTTTTCACTTCCTTTAGCGAATATAAGTATATTCAAGCATATTATGAGTGCAATTATTTTATGCTTAAATTGAAGTTGTATTACTGAAGTTAACGTAGCAGACATAATTATATTCACAGGTACAATGAGTACACTTGTTTTATACAAATATAAAAGTACTGTACTTGAATTTTACTTTTCACATCTTTTAGTGAATATAAGTTTATTCAAGCATATTATGAGTAAACTTATTTTATGCTTAAATTGAAGTTGTATAACTCAAGTTAACTTAGCAGATATAATTATATTCACAGGTACAATGAGTACACTTGTTTTATACAAATATAAAAGTACTGTACTTGAATTTTACTTTTCACATCTTTAAGCGAATATAAGTTTATTCAAGCATATTATGAGTAAACTTATTTTATGCTTAAATTGAAGTTGTATAACTCAAGTTAACTTAGCAGATATAAATATATTCACAGGGACTATTTAGTACACTTATTTTATACAAATACAAAAGGGCTATACTTGAAGTTTACTTCTGACATCCCTTAGCAAAAATAAGTATATTAAAGTATACTGTGATTAAACTTATTCTATATTCAAATTGAAGTAGTATACAGTATTTGAGGTTTAGTTAACTTCAAAAAAGCACACTGAAGTACAGTATACTTATACTCATAAACAGTATACTACTTTCTTCTTTGGCCAACTGTATTATTGTGGTGATCCAGGAGTAAACTGTGCAAAGGATTATGGGAGCGGGTGATGGGTGGCATTGTTTGAAACATACTTTGAACTGTTTATTGTTTCCAAGCATTGGACGAGACAAAGAACCAGAACAGCAAATCAGCACAAACCCTTTGGAAACATGAGCCAAGGCTGTCCCAAATTGCGTAATTCTCTAAGTACACTTGCTTGCACAGTGCAAACATTTTGACATAGTAGTTCTGTCTTAAATCAAACTCTGCTGCTACACACTTACCGGAAATAACTCGACAGCTTCTTCTTCCACTACTTTATAACACTGATTGAAACCAGACATTGTCTTGTATTGTGTTCATCTGTTGTTGTGTTGTTTTGTGGTAAAATTTGTGTTTTCTCAAGACATTTACGTCAGTATCTGCTCCGAAGACGTGTCGTCAGTGACGTAGCTTCAGTTTAGCTTCATCTGCGTCACTAAGATGGAGGACGTTAAGGGTGGAAAGTATCCATCGATACACACTCAATTTTCTGGCCGTTTGATTGCGCCAACTGAGTACGCATTGCGCACTACATTTTCGCACACTGATCAATGTTGAAGCACTTGAGTCTAAGTGCAGAAGTGCAGGATTTGGGACACACTGTGTGTCCTTCTCTATCTTGCCTTTGATACTTTGATATCATTTGTTCTGTACGTCCAAACGCCAGAATCTTAAACTGATAGTATCGGCCGGGAAGGTTGTCGGTTCATGTCCCGAGTCTGTTAAATGAAGTACAGATACCAGAATACTCACTAGAAGTATTTACCTTGTATATAGTATAGAGAGTAGTGTACTTTGAGTATACTTTAAGTATACTTTTGTAAAACCAAACTATAGACTTGAAGTGTCTAACTAGTACATGAGAGATGAGCATATTTAACTCCAAAGAAGTACAAAATAAGTATACTTTTAGTACTTTAAATGTATCTTAGTTTTCCTGAAGTATACTTGCTGAAATCATCTTCAAGTATCCTAGTCTTTGGCTAACGGTCATCAACACAAAAGTGTTTGTTGTTTTAAAAACTTTCTTCGGATGGTATCAGCAGCTGCAGCGCTGCAGACGCTCAAATGTCAGACTCAGCGTGCGGAGAAACTTCCACGAACATGTTAAGTAGTTCAGGTCCTCCCAAAGGTCACAGCCAATCAGTTTAATTGTACC